>NW_007145437.1:869314-870289 GCF_000164805.1 Carlito syrichta
GTTTCTTATAGCTGTTTTAGCATATTTAAAGTAGGTTGTTAAAGTCATTGTCTAATAATGACAAAGTCTTTGCTTCCCAAGGGATGGATTCTGTTATTTTCCTCTATATCAACCACCATTTCTTGTTCTTTTTTTTTTTTTTTTTTTTTTGAGTTGGAGTCTCACTCTGTCAGCCAGACTGGAGTGCAGTGGCCGCTCCCGGCCACTGCAGCCTCGACCTGCTGGGCTCCGGCGATCCTTCCGCCTCAGCCTTCCGAGTAGCCGGAATTACAGGCGCGCGCTACCACGCCCGGCTGATTTTTTTTTTGATTTATTGTAGAGATGAGGTCTCGCTGCCCAGGCGGGTCTCGAACCCGCGGGCTCAGGCAATCCTCTCACTTCAGCCTCCCAAAGGCGCGGGATTACAGGCTGAGCCACCGAGCCCGGCTCATTTCTTGTTCTTTACATGCTTTTCATGATGCAATATTTTGTTAAAAGCTGAATATTTAAAATAATATAATGTGGTAAGTTCTCAAATCAGATCATTCTTCCACCTCAAGGTTTTTTTTTGTAGTTTGCTTTGAGTTTTAGCTGTTTGTTTAATGACATTTCTAAATAATTTCTAAGTCTATACTTTGTCATTTGTGGTCTCTGAGGTTTCTGATTTGTGTTCAGCTAATATTTTAACAAAAATTATTCACTTCTTGAGGCCAAGGGAGAGAAATAAAGAAAAAAAAAAGAAGGAATGAGGAGGAGAAGAAGAAATGCAAGGGAAGGAGAAGAAGGAGGAGGAGAGAGGGAGAAGTGAAGGAGAAGAAGAAGGAAGAGAACGAGAGGAAAGAGGAGCAGGAGGAGCAGGAAATATTTTTTTCTAATCTTTGTAGGTTGGCATTGTGTTGGGGCCCTTCTTCAATGCCTAGTCAGGTCATTTACAACTTTACTTTAGCATTCACTTCCTGCTTGTGCTGAGCCTGGAGGTAGAAGCTTGGGGTCTAC
>NW_007145437.1:870309-894254 GCF_000164805.1 Carlito syrichta
TTTTTTGATTTATTGTAGAGATGAGGTCTCGTCAAGTTGCCCAGGCGGGTCTCGAACCGGTGGGCTCAGGCAATCCACTCACCTCAGCCTCCCAAGGCACAGATTACAGGCTGAGCCACCGAGCCTGGCTTATTTTTTGCTTTGTCATGTATTTTTTTTGTTTCTCAATTTCTTCATTAGTTTCCTCTTTTGTATTTAATTGATGTTTTATGGTGTACCATTATGATTACTTTCTAATTTCCTTTTCTGTGTGTATATATATATATATATGTACGTACATATATATATATATATTTTTAACAGTTACACATCTGCCTTTATTGTAAGCAGCAGGTGGGATGCTTCCAGCACAGTAAAAAAATTAATATACAAAAGCAAAAGCAGGGATTCAGTGAAGCTGCCTGGCTGGTACCCTTGGGAGCTCACACATAAATGCTGAACCAGAGCAGCAGGAAGAGAACGCCAAGCCTATGAAAAGCAAGGTCACCAAGGAAATGAGGACTTCTTTGTAGCTATCGTGGGTGTACTTGGTGAAGGTGACCTCATATTTTGTTTTCTTAGTGGTTACTTTTGGCTTTAGAATTAATATCCTAAACTCTAAAAAATTTATTTTGAAAGTTTAGTTTTTATAGTATACAGAAATCCTAATTCTCTCTCTGTATACTGTTATTATTACAATAAAATTGTGATATTTTGTGTTCATTAACATTGATTGCTTTTGTTATTATTTTATGAATTTGCATAGGAAAAAAATGAATCCTCCTCAAATGTATATTATCTTTTGTTTTTACCTATGTATTACTTCAGTGTTCTTTATTTTTTAATGTCTTCAAGTTACTCTCTAGTGTTTTTTTCACTTCTGCCTGAAGGATGGTCTATAGTATTGCTTGCAGGGAAAATGTGCTAGGAATAAATTCCCTCAGATTTTTGTATATTTGGGAATGTCAAAATTTATTTTTTATTTTTGAATAAAAGTTTTGCTTATCATATAATTTTTGATGACTTTTTTTTTAGCACTTCAAATATGTCATTCGACTGCCTTTTGCCTTCCAGGTTTCTGATAAAATATAGCCTTTCAATCTAGGCTGGGTATGATGGCTCATGTTTGTAATCCCAGCACTTTGTGAGGCCAAGGTGGGAGTGTTGTTTGAGCCAGAAGTTCAAGCCCAACCTAGGAAACATAGCAAGGCCTCATCTCTACCAAAAAAAAAAAAAAAATCTAGGCATAATGGCAAGTACTGGTATTTCCAGCCACTCAGAAGGCTGAGGTAGAAGGATTGCCTGAGAACAAACTATCAAGGTTGCAGTGATTTCATGAACATGCCACTGTACACCAGCCAGGATGACAGAGTGAGACACTGACTTACAATAGACAAACAAGCAAACAAAAATCTGTTGATCTTATTGAGGAGCAATTGATCAATTGTGTAAGACAAGTTGTTTCTCTCCTTCTGCTTTCATTTTATTTTATTTTTTAATACTTTTTTAATTTTAAAATTGTGGAGAACAGTTAAGGGTTAAGTATACAAATATGCATTGTGCAGTTACCCTTGTTGATGAAGTGTGCCCCCCCCGTCCCCAGACAGATATTGACTACTGTTAATCCCACCTCCCTTTCCCTCCCTGCCCCCCTTATAGTTTCCCATCACTGTCAATCCTTTTCTTATAGTATTAAGATAGTTGTTCAAGGTCCACTTATGAGTGAGAACATGTGATACTCAGATATTTGCTTCTGTGAGAGTTCATTCAGTATTATAAACTCTAATTCCATCCAGGTTGCTGCAAAATTCATGATTTTGTTCCTTTTTATGGCTGTGTAATATTCCATTGTGTATATGTACCACATTTTTGAAATCCATTCCTCTTTTGATGGACAGCTTGGTTGGTTCCATGATCTTGCTATTGTGAACAATGCTGCGATAAACATACATGTGCAGGTATCTTTTTTATAGAATGATTTGAGTTCTTCAGGGTATATTCCCAGCAGGGGGATTGCAGGGTCATATGGAAGGTCAATTTTTAGAGCTTTTAGGAATTGCTACATTGATTTCCACAGAGGCTGCACTAAAAGGGAACACTTCTACACTGTTGGTGGGAGTGCTTTTAATATTCTATCCTTGTCATTGGCTTTTGGCAGTTTGAATACAATGTGCTCAAGGTAGTTCTCTTTGTGTTTATCCTTATTGGGGTCCTTAGAACTTGAATATGTAAATTTAGTCATAACAAATTGGGAAGTTTTTAGACATTTTTTTCCTTTCTTATAAAAATGTTTAATAATTTATTTCTTACAATAACATTTTATAATTTCTCATTAGTCTATTTGTTGGTTCATTGCTTTTTGTGTGTCTTTTAGCCTTTATCCATGGTTTCTTATAGCTGTTTTAGCATATTTAAAGTAGGTTGTTAAAGTCATTGTCTAATAATGACAAAGTCTTTGCTTCCCCAGGGATGGATTCTGTTATTTTCCTCTATATCAACCACCATTTCTTGTTCTTTACATGCTTTTCATGATGCAATATTTTGTTAAAAGCTGAATATTTAAAATAATATAATGTGGTAAGTTCTCAAATCAGATCATTCTTCCACCTCAAGGTTTTTTTTTGTAGTTTGCTTTGAGTTTTAGCTGTTTGTTTAATGACATTTCTAAATAATTTCTAAGTCTATACTTTGTCATTTGTGGTCTCTGAGGTTTCTGATTTGTGTTCAGCTAATATTTTAACAAAAATTATTCACTTCTTGAGGCCAAGGGAGAGAAATAAAGAAAAAAAAAAGAAGGAATGAGGAGGAGAAGAAGAAATGCAAGGGAAGGAGAAGAAGGAGGAGGAGAGAGGGAGAAGTGAAGGAGAAGAAGAAGGAAGAGAACGAGAGGAAAGAGGAGCAGGAGGAGCAGGAAATATTTTTTTCTAATCTTTGTAGGTTGGCATTGTGTTGGGGCCCTTCTTCAATGCCTAGTCAGGTCATTTACAACTTTACTTTAGCATTCACTTCCTGCTTGTGCTGAGCCTGGAGGTAGAAGCTTGGGGTCTACTCAGGGTTTTCTTGAGCATTCATTCTGTTCTGAACATGGATGCGGCTTTCTAAACTGACCAGTATGTATGGACACTTTTTTTTTTAACTTTGGCATTTTTATTCAGACATGTATAAAAACAAAACAAAAAACTTCAATGATATACAGACATTTCCCCCCAGTTTCCCATTCAAGAGGGAAGAGGTCTGAAGCTGGGTCTTCTATCCTCCCTGAAAGCTTCTCACTACTGAGCAAGATAGCTCCTCAAAGTAGATCTTGGGGACGCATGTGACTGTCTCTTGGGTAAGGAGCGGAGGTCATCTACAGCATACATGGGTTACTATTTACACAAAGATATCCAGCTATTTTTCCTTCTGATACTCCCAAGCACAGATCACTTCCTGAGACGACAGGTCTGGGTACAGGAGGAGAAAGTGGCTGTTGGGGTTAGACTTGATTCAGTGCAAAAATGAAAACAATGCCCCTCATAAGAGCTGTGACTTAAATCAGTTTTTAACGATACCTTACAGTAAGAGCATACACACTGGAATTGGGAAGACTTTGAATCCTGGACCTGCTGCTTAATTTACTTAATCTTTCTAAGACTCAGTTTCCTTTTTTGTAAAATGGGATAATACCTATTTCACAGAATTGTAAGGATTTTAAAGGTTTAAGTGAGATAATGTAGGTAGAGCTTAACTTGATGCCTGGTTCATAGCTAAGTGCTCCATTAACAGTAATCAATATCTACTCCTAACCTCTTTCCTCACCCCACAAAATTTTAACCTTCCCAGTCTTTCTAGAAGGTTATGAGTCATAAACCAAAATTTTACTTTTCTCTGCCAGGTTTCCTCCTTTTCCTCTTCCTTAGGACAGTCCGATGGGAAAGAAAGGCACACTGATGAGCCTGGTCTCAGCAAATCAGAGCCTGAGAGAAAGGGACACAGAGAGGAATCTTTCACATCTCCAGGAGTCCCTGTGGGGACTAACTGAGCAATGAGATCGGTGAGCACACAAAGTAGGGAAAACCATCTTCTTTCCTGGGCTTGGGAAAGAGAAGAAAGTACACAATTGGCTACATACCACAAGAATTTTGTGTCAGGGTGTTTAAAAGCCTTCAAAGGTTGAATGGAATTATTTAGGACTGGGAAAATGGGACTAGAACCCTGGGCGGGGGTAGGAGGGAGAGTAGAGAGAAGAGGGGTACCTTCTGGAGGCAGTAGCTGCCACAGTGCTCCCTGAGTGCTTTGGGAGCAAGGGTTATATTCTCTGGGCATTTGCCTTGGGGGAAAACCTGCTATGTCAGTAGTCAGGGTTATCAAAGGCAGAGTGTGTGGCTTCTAAGCTCCGCAGAGTTTTGAGGCGGATGTTACGGACATGGGGGCATGGTGTCCTGGCCCCTGGAAAGCTCTCATCTCCTCATACCCTTGCTCAGATACTGGGCAGGCCCTCATGACAGCATAATCCCCTTCGGGACCCGCTCCACCATGCTGCTGATTCATATATTCATAGTACTCATCTGAAAATGTGCCAGCAGTGGGCATGATGGGCACAGGGTGGAGTGGGCAGCTCTGTGTGCTGCCCAGAGAGGCACTGAGATCTGATACCAAGTCCATGTACTTGGTATCAAGAACCCAGCTTCTCTAGGAAAACTGGCCTAGGGGGACGAGGTGGACTGTGCCTTCTCCTTCGGTTCATGTATTCATACTCTCATCTTCACCTTCTTCTTCAGTTCCCAAGACAGAACTGAGACCCACTGAAGAAAGAGTGCCTTCCCAGGAGGAGGGAGTGCCTTTGAGGTGTATAACTGTCATGACATGGTCATTGACATCCTCTTCCTCTAACCCTGGCAGGGAGAGTGGGGTGACAGGAGTAAGCAGACTGTGGTGCTGGGAATGTTATGCACTGTCTTCATGTGGTCATGGGCTCCAGCTCCAGCTCTGGCTCCTGCACCTTGACACCTTCTCCTGGAACTTGGCCTTGGAGTCTGTCACGTGGCCCTCTGATGACTCCGATGCCAGGCATCTCCGTGGTATTGGGTGCAGGGAGACTGGATGGGGACACTGTTCACTGCCTCCACAAACTGCCGGCTCCTCACAATCCTCCCCAAGTTTACCCTAGTTCATGGGTATGTATCCAGATGATAGACTGAAAAGGTTTTGACTCTCATGGGGCTAAGTAAGTGTTCCAACTGGTAGGCTGAGGGCAGAGCCCAGGGTGGCTGCCAGGTTGTCCTCTTCTGTTTCCAGGTCTAGGTCTAGGTCTAGTTCTGACTCTAGCTCTACTTCTTCCAGTCCCTTGTTTGTCAGAACTGGGGGCTCTGTAACTGGAGCTAGTCCAGGCTCACTCTCTCTATGACAGGATACCATGGTGAGTCTCGGGCCATCAGGGTGAACTCATTGGCTAGTTCTTTAAAGGTCAGAAAGATGTTCTTGATAATCATCCAACACTTGACCATCACTACATCAATGGTGCAGATCTGGGCTGTGCTAGCCGCTCCCCCTTCTCTAGCAGGTCTGGTACTTCAGCCAATCGCAGCCCTGCATAGGGCTCTGCCCCGAAAGTCATCAACTCCCAAGCTGTCACACCATAGCTCCAGACCTCACTCAGGTGTGTGTTTTCCGAAATGGATACTCTGGAGGGCCATTGATTTAATTGGTGTCTTGGCCTAACGGTGCAGTAGCTGCTTGTCATCGGTGGCAGCAGGTCAGCCACACCAAAGTCTGCTACCTCAACCTGACTGGTTGACTTGAGCAGCACATTTCAGGCTGCCCATTCAGAAAGTTGCAGTGAGTCACACAGACACCTCTTCGACTGTAATTTCCACAGGATAAGCACTAACCAGGGTCTGGGCCCCAGCATCCTCCAGAGGAACACAGTGGGTCACACACTTTGCCCTCTGCCACACACTCCCTGTGGGACCATTATGCTTGACATCTAGTCTCTCTTCTGAAGGCTACCAGAGCAGCCTGGTCCAGTTCAAAGAATGATGGGAGCAGAGTTGCGGATTGGCACTTAGGTAGACATGCCCAGCACTTCAGGGACCGGAGACCGAGAGATGTTATGTTCAAGTTCTTCATTATCGACAATGAGAAGCCCCGTTTGCAGAGGCTTCTGCCTTCAATGGTTGTCAGGTTGGAGAAAACACTGAAGTTGTGCATGTGGGCAGGCCAGGATTGTATGTTCAGGTAACTGTGATCTCCTGCACTGTCTGAGACCTTGAACTTCTCAGGGTCCAGGGCAGGGATCTTGTGCCAGGGGTCTCCCTTAGACCAATGATCAAAAAGTCCAGATTGCCCAAGATCTTGATGCAGTTCACAAATTCATTGATGTTGCTGGAGTCCACAGTATGGGAGTGGTTCCCTGAGCCTGTCCTCTCACAGGATTTGGGGCATAGACTACCACAAGGCTCACACATCTTGAGCCCATTTTTATCCACTGCCATCTTGTTAGGACAGACCTTCACACAAGAAGTCTGGTCCACCACAAAGTTGTGGGGACAGCTGGCTACACAAACTCCTCCATGTTGATACTTGGTATGGGGATTGGGCTCCAGCTGGAAAGTTAGCTTGTGTAGGCAAGAGGCTGTGGACAGTGGGGTACACAGGCTCTGCTGTCATTGAAGTGTGGCAGGTGAAGCAGTCTGTATCCTGCAGGCCCGAGCAGCCCCCTGTACACTCACCATGACACCACTGATTGGGATTGGGCCCAAAGCAGTGACCATTACACTGAGGAACACAGATGGTCTTGGTCAGTGTCTGGCAGTCTTCTGGTCCAGGACACCAGCATTGCCGCTTGCAGTCCTTATGACAGGGGGAACAGACAGCTTTTGCCATTGTTCTTCACCACTGTCTCAGATTCTCGGTTCCTCACTATGTCCCTCCAGGCAATTGTGTCCATGTGACAAAGTTTATCATTCTTCTCAATATTAACACCCCCTGACAGAATCTCAGTGAGCTGAGTGAAACGCAGATAGTGCAGCATGTGGCTGGAGTTGGTGTTGTAGTTCAACAAGACGAAGATGGTGAACTTCCCGTCATAGACCTGAGTTCCACGTACCACGCGGAGGTTGGGCAATGGTAGCATGGAGAAATTCGTTCACGGCCACCAGGACATAACCTGTCACTTCTCGGATCCACTGCAGGAAGGAGAGGTTGACGTTGTGTCCTGTGAGAACGATCTCCAGGCTCCCCATCACTGCCTCACACCTCTCATAGAGCTTGTGCAGAGTCTGATACTGGTTCTTGGCTTCGCCAGTCACACTCAGTCCATTCAAAGTCCCAGGACACAATGCCTGTGGACACCTCAGAGCCCCGGACCAGACTGAGAAGTAAGCCCAGCACCTGCAGAACCCCATTTGCCTGTATGATGCCAGCCTAGGGTGAAGGGTGCCCCTCTGAGTCTGGCCCTGGGGCCCCTGGACTGGGACATCGAAACTAGGGCCACCTGAGCCACCAGAGAATTGGTAGTGACTCTGGACACTTTTTAATGTCCTAATCTTTCAAAGAAACTTTTCCCCCCAGTTCTTTCTTTTAGATTTTTCAACTTGTCTATTGTTTGCTTCTATGTGTTATGTCAGGCAGTAGTAGATTATTCATTTGCCTTTCAATGTTTTTATGAATGTCCTCTGTATAACCACATTTTTACCTGAGTTCTGAATTAGGCAAAACAAAGGCAAGTACTTTGTGTCAGTCTCCCAAACAACCCCTAGACAGGCCAAAACAAACATGTCTTTGGAAACAGATAAGATTAGTGCTGCTACCTCTAAACAAGGGAGAATGTGGGCTGCTGATTTGAAGACTATGCCCATGCAGGTGAGGGACGTGAGGCAAAGGCAAGTGAAAATGCCACAGAGCTCTTCTACTGTTTTTATGTTGTCTTTTTATTGATTCAACATTTATTTGGTTGCTGTCAATCTTTGACATACAACAAAGTTGTCATATCAAATAACTTTTGTTGTCACTTTTTGCTCAATATTTTTTAGCATGCCCATGGATTGACAGTCTTTAGAGTTACTTATTTCACCATTTTCACGAGTGCCATCCTCTTTCATTTCTTCTTGATTCTTTCTTGTTTCCATCTCTCTTCTCACAATAACCAATAGGTTCTTGCATTTTGCTTATTTTTCCCATTAGAAACATTAACATTATTTGTGTGCTAATTAGTACATCTGTGTCATATCTGCATCTTGTTCTGATGCTTGCTTTGTCTCTTCAGACATTTTTTTCTCTTGTGCTTATGTTTTGTACTTTCTTATTGAAAGTTATATGTATTAAATTAAGCAATAGAGACTGAGGTAAATAAGCCATTAGTGTGAGAATTTATGTTAATCTAGCTAGGAATTAGTCTATTTTTGAGTTTGCTATTACAATAAGTGCCAAAGGCTTAAAATTCCTCTAGTATCCCTGTTTTTGCTCACTCCTTGGAATTTTTTACTCCCTTTTGTAATGCCTTTCAGAGAGTCTGTGTTTTGCTACTCTTTCAGCTGGAATTCACTGTTATTATACCGAAAACTTGTTGATTTGGTGGTAGGATATGGAAGAAGGGAGTATGCAATGAGCTTCTGAATAATCTTCAGTGATTTAAAGAGCCTATTTATCAGGGCTGTACTTCATAAGTGTTTTTATCCCTCCTATAGGGGTGTCCACTGCTTCCTCTGCCTCTTATTTTTCCCTCAGCTACTTTACTTTAATCTATTTCCTTGAATTTCTGTTCTCTGACCAGAGTATATGGGAATTAGGGCAAAATTTCCTTTTCACATTTGGATGTGATTTTAGAGCTTCTATTGGGAATTGCTTTATTCTGAATATGTGGCCTTGCATAGGGAAACGAGTCTGAAATGGTTTCAGGATGTCTACTCTTTCAATCTCCCTGCCATGGCATTAAAAGACTTGTTATTCGATTGGTTACTGAAGTGAAAATCAATATGAATGTGAGGTCCCACATGTGACAGTGGTCCAGAAATTTCTCATCCTCTGCTCTGCACTCAGCCTCTGCAGAAGTTTGTCAAAATAATCATTTAAATACTTCTACCAGTTTCTACATTCCAGGTACTTCAGTTCAAGAAAATTTTGGTCTGTCCTGGATTTTACTCTCTTTTAGGATTTTGGGGTACAGTTTGTTCTATAGCTGCAATTCTCTGATGGCTCCAAGAAAAGTTATTGATTTTCATTTGGTCTGACAGCTAAACTCCGACCTTTTTTTTTTTTCTTTTCTTTGCCAAATTCCAAACTTTTAACGAAATTTACTCTTCAACCTGTCTCTGCCAGATAAAGAAGAAAAAACAAATTGTTTTATGACCCAGTAAATCTGTCTTGTAGGGACTCTGTCACCTTTTAAGACAATTGCCTGCTTTCTCTGAAGTCTGCTACCACAGACTTCATCTACGTATCAAGAAATTTGCTCCTTTTCTTTCCTCAAACTGCACTTTTCCTATACTGCTTTTACAATTCCTTAGCTAACTCTATGCTAATTGTCAGAAAATATTTCAATCCACCTATGGCCTACAGGGTCTTGCTTGGAAATATTCTGCCTCCCTCAAGGAACCAGTATAAATCTCATATATATTGATTTATGGTTTCTTGTAACTTTTTTCTCCTAAATTGTATATAAACAAGCTACAATTCAACCATGGCAGGCACACATTCTCAGGACCTCTTGGGGATGAATGCCATGGACTTGGTCACACATTTTTGGCCAGAATAAGCCATCTTAAAATACTTTCCAGAGTTTAGCATCTTTTCCTCATCATGCATTTTTTTTTTTTTCAAGAAAGAGATTGATAACTTTTAAATGCTTTACATGATGAAGCTGAAATGGAGGTCAATTTTATCAATTTTTAGATATTTTCTAGTGTGTCTTACAGTGTTTTATGTAATATTGGAATGATTTTCCTTTCTAAAAGTGACTATGCCTTTAGATACTTACATTTTATTTCAAGTAAATATAATATTTATCTGTTTCTCTATGGTTATATTTCTGTTTCACCTTTTAGCTTCCTTAACTGTGGAAGATAATCAGCAAAATTTAAACAAAACTATTAATTTATTTCCACAAAAATAGCAAATATTCATATTTATAATAGATGAGATTTAGTTGATGTAAGACATGATATTTAAATAAAATAAACTTTATTTTTATATTATGGGAACATTTGTTAGATTACATAATAACAGACTATGTTCCACAGTTAAACAAGAAGAAAAGTTTGTTTAGATTAGTAATCTATATTGGGTCCGTATATAACCTTCATCTTTGCCATCCTGACCATTTTATAGAGGAAACTGGAGTGACTAAGGATAGATCTTAGCTGACATTTACTTGCTAAGATATTTTAGCACTTCGTTGTTTAGTGATTCTTCTACAACTGCTGCTCTCTAGTTGGCATTAGCATATGATAAAATGTTTCTCACAGTTACTTCTCCCTCTCATAGGTCTGGCCACATTCCTCTTCCTTAGCTTTTCTATGTTCGGTTTTCAATCTTATTCCTTTTAGGCCTCTGACCAACTAGCAAAGCCATTTTCTTCTGCTTATTAGGGTTAGTTCTTTCCAACCAGACTGGGTAATAACCAAGTACACTGCCCTGAACTGTCCATTAAGAACATTTCCATGTAAATTGTCTTTCACATTACCTGTGTGGAACTGTGTAGTACAAAGTCAATTTTTAGCTTCCACCTCTGTACTCAGCCCACTCCTTTGTAAATAAACTCCAGGTACTTTCCTCCTCTGAAAACTCCACGAAAACCATAGGTGTAAACTGAAGAAGAGGCCTGGGTGTAAAAGTGGTGGGTATCATGGGCATCACTTGTATCTGAAACTGACTTGGGTAGTATCCCCTAGATATGGACAAATTTGACACTAGATAAAGCATATTGATCAGGGTTCATCAGACATCATTATAATTTTTTGAATCTGACAGCACCCAGTTCATGATAAGTTATGACCACATGAGCATTTTATGTCTTATGATCAAAATCTCCATCTTATCCAGGTCTTGTACCTTGTCAGATTCTGCATTTCCAATGGCATACAATTTTATTCTTCCATTGCCATGACCTTGCTTCAGAATTCTCTGAATTTATTTTGCAAGTTTCATATGATCTCACCAGGAGGACAGCTTATACTGTGGCCTTGACCTGCTAAGATTCTCTCTCTTGCTCTGGGCTCCCTGTAAAACTAGCTAGATTCCATGTGTAAAGGTAATATTTCCAAGTGTGGTACACAGAGCTTTCAAAACTTACAGGTATACATCTTCTTAAGTGGTAAGAGATGCAAGAAACAATGAGTTATCCTTCACTTTGGAAGAGATGTCCCAGCACTAACCAGACTACTGGACTCCAAAAACTTCATGGATGTGTTGGTCTCTGAATTCTTTTAAGGGCTATCTACCACCACCTGTAGTAGTTATCCCAACAAAGTATACAGAGTTCTAGCCACATCTTGCTCATTAGATCCAATTAACATGAAAGTATCAATATGGCAGATCTCTGGTATGCTTTAGTAAGTGTTCTGTTGATCTAGGTTTCTTAAAATATATTGTCATAGAGTGCAAAAAATTTACTATAGTTCTGGAGCAAAAGTGTGAATTATGATTGTTGTCTGTTACCTGTGATATAATTTACTTATAATTCTTCATTCTGATGAGTGTTAAAAACAGCACATTCTAAGCTGGGCATGGTAGCATGCACTTGTAGTTCCAGCTACTTAAAAAGCTGAAGCAGAGGGATCACCTGAGCCCAGCAGTTCGAGGCTGTGGTGATTGTGAGCATGCCACTGTACTCTAGCCTGGGTAATAGAGAGAGACTCCAACTGAAAAACAAAACAAAACAAAACAAAAAAACAGCACATTCATCATATCAATAGTTATATAATACTAAATATGAGAGGCTCTGTTGGTAAAATAAAATGAAATTTAGCACAGCAAGTGGAATTGAGATTCCTACTAATTTACTTTTGCTTGATGTCATTTTCTATGATGAATCTAGTATTTGAGGGAGACAGACATGAATTAAATATGATATAATGGAGACTACAGTTTCTGATGTCTGTTGAATTTTTGAGGGTCACACCAATTCCTCTCCAGATGTAAAAGGGTTTTATTGTACATATTTCTTTTTGGTGGTGGTCAGAGGCAGTTATAAGGGATTCCATTTAACCTTTTCTACCACAATATCTCTTACGCTAAAAATCAAGGTGATGCCAGGTGGGGTGCAACACAAAACCCCTGGATTCTTTGGCTCATTTCTAAGATGAATTTTAGAGTGGCCAGCAAAGTTCGCAGGCAAAGTTTATTTAGAAAGTAAATGAGAGCATGAGCGTGAGATTGATTCACCTCTCCAAAGTAGGGGAGGCGATCAAGGCTTGGGAAAACATGGCCTGGCCATAGTTCAAAGAATATATGGCCAGACCATAGCTTAGGAAGGCAATGGCGAATGGCTGCAAAGTTGAATCCTTTTAAAATTTCTCTTTGATGGGGGCAGGTCATTAAGGTAACTGAGTGGGATGGTCTTCACCACGTCATCATAGAGGACAGGTATGCACAGTTACTGACATCTGGTGATGGAGGGCAGGCAGATGGATGGGTTAGTCACATGACTGCTACCATGGTGATGGGATCTGTGTCATGAAGGGCTGATTAGTTTAACTTGTTTACAAAACAAACTGAGGAGAGGGTAGGGTTGGGCCTTTAACCTTCAACAGGGAACCTGAAGAATTTTTAGTGATTATGAACTGAAAGGTTGGGCTGTCCTATTCTTACATCTGATGGGATTTTCTTTTGATTTGCTAAGGGGGTAGGATAGGCAACCAGCTTGGCCTGTAGTAAATGTAATTTTAAAAAACTCTGAGTGCTTCCTAAAACCTACCTATGAAAAATGTATCTGTGTCTAAACTGTGCTAGCTACCCTGCCTCAAAGAGGCTAGGGTGAATCTTCTGCCAACTTCTAAGTATGTCCAATCTGCTTTTATTCCTAACAACCACATGTCTCTCTCTCTCTAACAAGCAGACCATAGTGGTGCTTTGGTCTGGAGGTATTAGTGTCACATTAAATCATGTATCAAGAGCCCTCACAAGATCTAGGCATTCCCTTTTTTCTATGTATTGAAACCTAAATAAATGGTCATAAGTCTTTTGGGGAAAGGCTCAAGGAATCACTACTCTGTGCACTTGTAAAGATGTTGTAGGGTGCGTCTTAGAACTTGATCTCTATTTCTACAAAAAGATTCTGAGACAATGAATTACTCATGTCTGGATCTGGGCACAGTTATTACTTTTCATTCCAATGATAGACTTTAAGTATGTGTTTTTCTTTTCTTTCTTTTTTTTTCCTTTTGTCACCATGAAAAGTTTTTTTTAAGTAGCTCCTGTCTGTAGATGTTGACATGCTGTTAAATCTTCATTCCAGATAACCTTAGAGAGATAAGTCATTCTTGGGAGCTTTACAACCTGGAAAGCTACAGATTTCTTCCATTATACATTAAAACTTTACTTTTAAAAATCACTTTAAGCAACTTGGCGAGATCTCATCTCTACAATAAACCAAAAAATTAGCCAGTCGTGGTAGCGCGTGCTTGTAGTTCCAGCTACTTGGAAGGCTGAGGTGGAAGGATCGCCAGAGCCCAGCAGGTCGAGGCTGCGGTGGCTGGGAATGTGCCACTGCACTGCAGTCTGGGCAACAGAGTGAGACTCCAACTCAAAAAAAAAAAAAAAATCACTTTAGTTGGAAATTATACTAAAATGAATTGCATTCCTTCTTTTTTTATTTTAGCTTTTTGAACCTACTTTAACCTCTGTTCATCCTTTAAAAATATTTTATCTTTAAATCAGCTTTATTCAGATGTAATTAAAATACAATTAAATTCAACAATTTGAAACATACAATTTAATTAATTTGACAAATACATACATTCATATAACCACCACCATAATCATTATTTAGACTGTTTTCCTCATCCATGGATATCTTTGAAGTTATCTCTTTAAAGTTAATCTCCTCCCCTACCTGTGCAGCTGTTGATTAGCTTTTGTTTTACATTTTCCAGAATTTCATACCAAATAGTATACTGTCATTTGTGTCTGGTTTATTTCACTGTTCGTAATTTACCTATTTTGTTGTGTGAATCACACACTTGCTTTTCAATTACTAATCCATTTGAAGCTAAGGTCATATGCTTCATGTTATCTTGGAGTGGGGGCCCTTTTGTTATGACTGGAGTATGAGAAATAAATTACCAGCATGCAGAACTTCAGGTTCTGAAGTTTTCTTTATTCAGCCATGGTGACCAACAGAGGCAAGAGCCACTGAGAACTCTTGGCCTCCAGCAAAGCAAGTAGAGGGTTTTTATATGTAATGCAGTTGAAAAAAAATACCGTTTCTGCTATTATTATGACTAAAGGTTACCTACCAGAAGGGAACAGGAAACTGGGGAAGGGATTTGTGGTTTTTCTGTTTACTTAGCTGGCTGTTGACCAGGTACTTTCGTGCAAAATTAATTTTGAAACAGGGTTTTGAAACAGAATATGGGGATTGGGGATTTCAAAGAAAAAGCTATTAATTACAGTTCAGGGGTCAAGAACAGTTGTGGTGACATATGGGGGAGGGGTTATGTCAAACAGGTAACTGCAAGTACTTAAAATGAAGATAGTAGCAGAATGGAGTTACTTATGCCTCATAAGCATATATATTTTATGTATTTAAAAACAGGTCATTTTTCAGTTATTTCACTTTTGACCGCAATAGAGATAGCATTTCTGTGAAGAAATTCTAGAAGTTACATTTGATATATCTGCAGGCCAGTTTTGTGCTATTCTGGGAGTCATGTCCACTGGCCCACTTTAAAGCCTGTGCCTCAAGTTCCTAATTCCCTATATCAAACACATTAGTGCTTAAAATGTCAATGCTTCCTGTTCATGTAAATAAACCCAAGATAGTGAAATTATCATGCTCTTTCCTTTTGAAATTTGAGACCTTCATTGGTGGAGAAATAAACTGCCACAATAAATTTATCTGTTACACAGTCCACTGGATTTGGTGCCAAAGGAAATTTCAGATTGAAGTGTATCCAGATTTTCTTTCACATGAAAGACTCAGATATAATAAGGAAAGGCCATCGTAGATGACTTGTCATGACATTCATCCATAGTCCTTGGTGTCTGGTTATTACTATTGATGTACTAATCAGTTGTTCTCGGCTCACAATATGCCTTTGTGATTGTTCTTGGAAACTATAAATGTAAATTACAATCTTAATTGTTCTAAGTATACACAAAGCTTTTAGTGCCTTTAAAATACTTGCATTTTGAGACATTATTCGTTTCCCTGAGTTACTATTAATATCCTTGACCATGTATGAGAAAATTAATTCCCTCGACATCTTTACTACACTATGCTTTTAATAATTTTACCAACTAATTGGGTTTCTTTTAGATTGTATTATCTCATTCTGAACTGTATCATTTTCTAGACATTATATTCATTCTGTGAGTCCTTTTATTTTACCAAAACTTATTTATATATCTTGTTGTTTTCCTCTAAGTGTGTTCTTGCTGCTGATAAGATTTATATTCTATTCTGTGAGGGATAAGTAGTTTTTTAAGTGTCCAGATATTTTAGGAATTTTAGTCTTTTTTTCCTCCAAATGCATATCTAACACATATGAAGTTCATGGAGTCAACAGTTTGGTAGTCTGCTGGTTGCTGCTGCTTTTCAATGTCATCAAAATAATTGTTAGAAATTGATATGTTTATCATTTCCTTTCTTAAACACTAATACATTCTAAATGTGCTGCATTTTATTTTTAAGTTTAAAATTGAATAGTAGACCAAGAATATTGTTTATCTTCATGATTGATAATTTTATCTAAAAATTATAAAAGATATGGAAAAATAATGAACATATAATACATGTAAGTTATAAGGAAAACAGTAAAAGAATTAAGGAACAATCACAAAGCCTAAAAATAAGAAAATCATAAATGCTCATGTTTACATGCTGATTTTTTCTTTTTTATTACATTTAATAATTATTACCCTGAATATTGTTTTTTGTTTCCTTGCTTTTTTCATAAACATTATATAATGTATATATGTTATAATTTAAGTATATAATTTATATATGCTCTAAAACATTATATGCATACTTTTGCTTATTTTCTAGTTTTACAATAATTGGATTACAAAGAATATAACATTTTGTGAATTGCTTTTAATTTTTAAAGACATTATATTATAGATATTTACGCTTGTTCTTATGTGTACCAGAGTCCAATTATATCTCCTGATATGAAATATTCAATTGAATTACCAGACCCCAAAATTATCAGTACAACCCTGCAGTCTTGTATTGATAGGGGTTTCAGTTGTACAGCTATTTATTATCATGAACACATTCCTATAAAGCTTTCTAAACATGTCTCCTTATGCACTTGAGCTACACATATTCTAAGGAAGTGAGACAGGAGATAGCTAGAGAAAGCCTAGGCAGACAGACAGGCGGGTCCTCTGGTAATGTAACAAATTCCTAGCAGATTTCTCAGTCTCGGCATTGGTAAACAAGCTCCCCGCGAGCCTCTTAAACTAGAGTTTAGGCACTCACTGCTGGGATTGAAAAGCAACCAATCAGCTCACCATTAGGCCCCTACCTCCTGCTGATTGGTCCTTAATTCTGACCAACCAGAACAGCAACAGCTCACAGCTAGTGCTAGCCAATCAACTTGGACTTAGGGTTATCTAAGACCAGGTTTCATCCCAGAGATGAGCAACCCCTTCAGGTCCCCTTCCACTGTGGAAGCTTTTCTGACCTCAATAAATCCTGCTTTCTCACTTTCTGGCTGTCTGTGTCCCTCATTCTTCCTGGGCATGAGACAAGAACCTCGACCCTGAAGAGCTGCAATCTGAGGAGCTGCAGAAGATCGTCAGTGAAGAGCCGTACACCCCAGAGGCTGGCTTGCCAGCCTCCGGAGCCAGCTGAACCAGGAGAGCTGCAGGAAGAAGGCAAAACTCTGAAGCTGCGACACCTCGGGGGCTAGGTTTGCCATCCCACCAAACCAGCAACACTTTCAAGGCTTGACTTGCCAGCCCATTAGAGCCAACACTCCAGGGGCTAGGCTTGCCAGCCCACCAAATTGCAACACTCTCAGGGCTTGGTTTGCCAGCCCATTAGAGTTGACACTTCCAGGGCTAGGCTTACCAGTCCCTCCAGACTACCCTCTTTGGGGCTTAGCTGACTGACCCATTAAACTGACACTCTTGAAACCCAGGCTGACCTGAAAAATTCACATCAGAAGCTTTTCTAAAAATGGAATTTCTGAATTATATTTACTATGTACATGTTCAATATATTTTTAAAAATCCAAATATAATTTTTGAATTGGTTATACCATTATACCACCCTGTGTCAGCTAATATAGTTTTAGTTATCACATATCATCATAAACATTTGGTATTATCAATATTCTTAATAAATACTGAATTGGTATCTTGTCTTACTTTACTATTCCAAGAATGATAATAAAATTTATCATCTTTTTATATGGTTATTGTCCATTCTTGTTTCCTCTACTGTGAAACATCTCTTTATGACATCTGCCCATTTTTATACTAAAATTATGATTTTTTTTTCTTAGTGGTCTATTAAATTGTTGATGTATATTCTGGATATCAACAATTGGGGAACTAAATAAATTACAATGGTCTTTTCTCCATTTATAGAAGTTTTCTCATTCTTTCTTAGGCTGTTCTTTGAAATAACAAAGCATTGATTTCAATGTAATTATGACTATCAACATTTTTTATCAGAACATTTGGAAGTTTCTTTAAAAAACCCAAAGGTAAAAATGTATTCTAGCACATTTTGGGCTATCAGATAAACTGTTTTACTTTTATATTTAAATATCCAATTAATCTGAATTTGATTTGGAGTCATGATTTGAGATACGATTTCAAATTATTTTCTTTCTTTTTTTTTTTTTTTGAGTTGGAATCTCACTCTGTCACCCAGACGAGTGCATCGCTTCTGGCCACTGCAGCCTTGACCTGCTGGGCTCCAGCAATCCTTTGGCCTCAGCCTTCCAAGTAGTTGCAGCTACAGGTGCGCGCTACCACGCCTGGCTAATTTTTGATTTATTGTAGAGATGAGGTCTCGCCAAGTTGCCCAGGTGGGTCTTGAACTCGCAGGCTCAGGCAATCCACTCAACTCAGCCTCCCAAAGCTCTGGGATTGCAGGCTGAGCCACTGAGCCTAGCAAATTATTTTTTCTTGTGGATAACAAGTTATATCACCATTTATGTGATTTTCAGTGGAACTTTTGCCATTCTAGTATTTCCAGGTATGCAGATTTGTTTCTGCACTCATTTTTTTCCACTAGCCATTTGAGAAATGTTACTATACCAACTATACCACATTGTATAAGCATAGCTTAATAGTAGTACAGTTCAAAGTATTATTAGTTATTGATTACAAATTGCTTTACTCTTATCAGTTTATTCTTCATAAGAAACTTATGAAAAATAGCTGAGCTAAAATGAAGTAATAAAATAAATAACTGAGCAGTTGCAAATTTTACAATTTTAAAAACATTCACACTCTCAGCCTATATCTACAGGCTTGAAGATGCAAGAGAAAGGTGATTTTCACAGATAAAGCACACACAACCTACCTTGAATTGAAGATGACTATTCAAGTGGTTAGTAGTCTCTGTAACATCTTCTTTCTTGTTATATTAATTCATGTTGGTTTACACATTCAAAAACCTTTTTAATATGTGGCCTGTTGGTAAATTCTCAAACTTTGTGTATCTTAATATCTTAATCTTCCCAATTTTTTAAAGATAATTTTATTAATTTATAATTTTCATTTGATATTTATAATTTTTAGGTTGTGTGTCTATAAGTTTGTGAAGAAAATTAAGTGAAATTCAGTGAAAACAAAAATGATAAGGAATCAAAACAGCATTTTTGCTGTCATGGAGAAAGTTTTAATAATCTGGATTGAAGCCGGGCTCGGTGGCTCAGCCTGTAATCCCGCGCCTTCGGGAGGCTGAGGTGAGTGGATTGCCTGAGCCCGCGGGTTCGAGACCCGCCTGGGCAGCGAGACCTCATCTCTACAATCAATCACAAAATCAGCCGGGCGGTAGCGCGCACCTGTAATTCCGGCTACTCGGAAGGCTGAGGCGGAAGGATCGCCGGAGCCCAGCAGGTCAAGGCTGCGGTGGCCGGGAGCGGTCACTGCACTCCAGTCTGGGTGACAGAGTGAGACTCCAACTCAAAAAAAAATAAAAAATAAAAAAGATAATAATCTGGATTGAGAATCAAGTCACCTACAACATTCCTCTAAGCCAATGCCTAATCCAGAACAAGTCTCCAACTCTCTTCAATTCTGTGAAGGCTGAGAGAGTTGAGAAAGCTGCAGAAGAAAAATTGGAAGCTAGCAGAAGGTGGTTCATAAGATTTAAGGAAAGAAGCTGTTTCCATAACAAAAAAGTGCAAGGTGAAGCAGTAGCAAGTTATGCTGCAGATGGAGAAGATGCAACAAGTTATCCAGAAGATCATTAATGAAGAAAGCTTCACCAAACTATAGATTTTCAGTGTAGATAGAACAGTCTTTTACCAGAAGAAGATGCCATTTAGGACTTTCATAGGTTGTGAGAAGTCCATGCCTGGCTTCAAAGTTTCAAAGGACATGCTGACTACCTTATTAGGAACTAATGCAGCTGGTGATTTGAAGTTAAAACCAATGCTCATTTACCATTCTAAAAACCCCAGGGTCCTTACATAGTATGCAAAATATACTCTGCCTGTACTTTTTAAATGAAACAATAACTAGATAATAACACATCTGTTCACAACTTGGTTGATTAAGTATTTTAAGCCCATTCTTGAGACTCACTGCTCAGAAAAAAAAATGATTTTTTTTCTAAAATATTAGTGCTCATTGACAACACATCTGGTCACCCAGGTGCCCTGATGGACATGAAGAAGGAGATTGATGTTGTTTTCATTTCTATTACCACAACATCCACTCTTCAGCCAGGGATCAAAAAGTAATTTTGACTTTCAAGTCCCATTGTTTAAGAAATACATTCCTATTATTAAAAAGAAAAAAAAATAGTGCTTGCCTATAGTTCCAGCTACTTGGAAGGCTGAGGTGGAAGGATCACCAGAGCCTAGCAGGTTGAGGCTACGGTGGCTGGGAGCGGCCATTGCACTCCAGTCTGGTCAACAGAGTGAGACTCCATCTAAAAAAAAAAAAAGAAAGAAAGAAAGAAAGAAAAAAAATGAGGCTGTGGAGAAAAAGAAATGACTCTATACTGTTGGTGGGAATAAAAGCTACAATGTTTGTGGAAAGCAGTCTGATGATTTCTCAAATAATTAAAAATTGAGGTACCATTCAACCAAGCAATTCCACTTCTGGGGATATACCCAGAGGAACATAAATCACTCTACCAAAAACATACCCACATGCATGTTTATTGGAGCACTATTCACAACAGCAAAAACATGGAAACAACTCAGATGTCCATTGAAAGTAGACCAGATAATTAAAATGTGGTACTTAAATAAGAACAAAATCATGTTCTTTGCAACAACATGGATGCAGCTGGAGAACATCGTTTGACATGAACTTTCACAGAAATAAAAAAACTGAATACTGCATGTTTTCATTCGTAAGTGGGCACTAAACACTGGGCATGCAAGTGCAAATGTGGGATCAACAGACACAGGGGACACTGCTAAAGGAGGGAGAAATGGGGAGATAAGAGACACACAACCACTTATTGGGTACTATGTCCACTACTGGGGGAGGGCTCTCTAGAAGCCAAACTTCACCTTCAAGCAATATACTTATACAGCAAACCCTCACATGTACCCCATGACTCTAAAATAAATAAATAAAAAAACATTTTGTAAGGCTATAGCAAAATCTGGGCAAAATAAATGGAAAACACTTTGGAGAGAATTTACTATTCTAGTTACCATTAAGAATATTCATTGTCCAGGTATAGTGGTTCAAGCCTGTAATCCCAGCACTTTGGAAGGCAGAGGCGAGAGGATTACCTGAGTTCAGGGATTTGAGACCAACCTGGACAACTTGGAGAGACTTCGTCAATACAATGAATCAAAACATTAGCTGGGCATTGTAGTGCAGGCTTGTAGTTCCAGTTACTTGGAAGGCTGAGGTGGAAGGATTGCTTGATCCCAGTAGGTGGAGGCTGCGGTGGCAGTGAGCGTGCCACTGCACCCCAGCCTGGGAGACTCCAACTTAAACAAAAGAATATTCATAATTTATTAATCAGGTCAAAATACCAATATTATCAGGAGTTTGGAATAAATTGATTTCAACTTTTATGAATGATGTTAAAGTGTCCAAGACTTCAGTGGAAGAAACAACTGCAGATGTGTTGACAAGAGAATAGAAATAGGAATGGAGCCTGAAGATGTGTGGAATTGCTGAATTCATGATGAAGCTTGAATGGATGAGGAGTTGCTTCTTATGAATGAGCAAAGAAAGAAGTTAGTCAAGATGGAATCTACTCCTGGTGAAGATACTGTGAACATCATTGAAATGATAACGAAGGATTTAGAATATTACATGGGTTTATTTGATAAATCAGCAGGGAGTTTTAAGAAGATTGACTTCAATTTGAAAGAAGTTCTACTGTGGATAAAATGCTATTCAACAGCATCACATGCTACAGAGAAATCTTTTGGGGAAAAAAGTCACTCAGTCTGATAAACTTTATTGTGTTATTTTAAGAAATTGCCAACACCATCCCAGCCTTCAGTAACCACTACCTTAATCAGCCAGTAGGCATTAACATCGAGGCAAAACCCCACTAACAAAAAGGTTAGCACTTGCTGGATGTTTGTTAGCACTTTTTAGCAATAAAGTATTCTTAATCAAGGTATGCACATTATTATTTTATGCATAATGCTATTGCATGCCTAAAAGTATAGTGAAAATATAACTTTTATATGCACTGGGAAACCAAAAAATGTGTGTAACTTGCTTTATTGCTATGATAACTTTATTGCAGTAATAGCTTTATTGCAGTGGTCTAAAACTGAACCTGCAATATGTCCAAGTATACTTGTAAATGACTTTTCCTCTATTAAAATCCACAGCAACTTGAATACATCACTGATATTCTTATTAAAATAAAAAGTAAAACCCAGCTCTCCACTATTACTACCACTTATTTAATATCATGTTGGTGATACTTGCCAATATATTTTGACAAAAAAGTGTTGTTGCATTAGAATAAATAGATTGAAATAATAGTTAATTGTAGAAAAATGGCTATAGAACAGAAAACTCAAAACTAAAGAATAGAACATTTAAAATGAGTCTATTAATCTGACAGTGTTTTCAAAATTAAAATTTAAGTGAGATGTTTTCTGAACTCATTTCTAGAAGAAAAGAAAAAAATGAGTCAAGAGATGCAAAAGTAAACGTTAGACTACTCACAAAAATAAAAAATCAAATAATGTAGACAACACTAAATCTAATACAAATTATCATGCTTTTAAATAGAAAAAATAATGTATTTTTGAAAAAAATCATCATAATAAAAGCTTTTCTGTACGTTACAAAACAGAAAAAGCCAGTGCATAGAAGATTTTTATATTACCTACATGAAGTAAAAGACTCTCATGTGTAACCCACATTGCAAAGTTATAAAAAGTGACAAGAAACAACTAAATTCACATTATGGATGAGAGTCTAATTAGCTCAAAAAGTAAAATACAGCACCTAAAATCAACAATAAAGCAACCACAGAAAATGAATTGATAAAAGTAAATATTTTTATAAACTCCACACAGAAAAAAATTATTTTCTGGATTATTTGCCAATATTTGGGATTATCAAAATTTATTTTACTTTTATTAATCTGATAGTATGATAAAATACACTAATTGCTAATGTACATCACATGGCATTCCCCTTATGTGAACTAAGTTTTAATTTTCCCACGTTTTGTGTATTATGGTATTTTCAAGAGTTTCTCATAGTGTCTAAATATTACATTATTTTTCAGTTTGCATCATCCTTTTTACTTTACCGCTAAATTCTTTCCTTTATTGTACATATCTCTGAATAACATATTTTAGTGTTGTTGTAATAATATTTCTCTAAGACAATTCAATTTACTATGATAACTATTTAGGATAATTTACAATCTAACATTGTGTTCTATTTGTAAACTTTAAAAAATATATCTTTTTGGTATAGATCATATATTTATTTCTGGGCTGGGCTCGGTGGCTCAGCCTGTAATCCCGCGCCTTTGGGAGGCTGAGGTGAGTGGATTGCCTGAGCCCGCGGGTTCGAGACCTGCCTGGGCAACTAGGCGAAACCTCATCTCTACAATAAATAAAAAAATCAGCCGGGTGTGGTAGCACATGCCTGTAATTCTGGCTACTCGTAAGGCTGAGGTGGAAGGATCGCCAGAGCCCAGCAGGTCGAGGCTGCGGAGCAGCCACTGCACTCCAGTTTGGGCGACAGAGTGAGACTCTAACTCAAAAAAAAAAGTTTATTTCTATTTTAAAATGTACATTTATCAATTATATTCTCCCAGAGTATTTATTCCATTGTTTACTCAAATATATATTTATTTTTCTTATCAATTTTTTTTTTTTTTTTTTTTTTGGCTTTCCTCCTACGTGCCTGTGCTTCTGATCCATTTTGTGAAAAGAATCCAAAACGGGTCCTTCAGGCTGGGCACAGGTGTGATTTTTGTGGATCTGCAGGAGTATATGTGATGGGAGTCCATTAGGAGGTTGAGGTTTGCAGAGGAGGCACTATTTAAAGACAGAGGCATCAGCAACTCACTATGTTTGTACCCCATGACTCTGAACTGTGGGAGATTTGATAATTCATTACGCTTGTCTGTGGCTCATTCACAGGTTTGTCAATGAGGATAGCCATACCAACAGTTGTGG
>NW_007145437.1:894274-963157 GCF_000164805.1 Carlito syrichta
GCCCATTTTTGGTGTGTGTGTGTGTGTATGTGTGTGTGTGTGTGTGTGTGTGTTTCTTCTTTTTTCTTTCTCTTCTTTTTCTTTTCCTTTCCTTTTCTTTTGGAAGGAGTATGCTTATTAACACCGAAATTTTAAAAATTTACTTAATCGACATAAATCTCACTGTCATGCAGCATCTTCCTTTATGTAGTTTTTTTCCCCAACTTCAAATTGAGTTTTTATGCGATTAGTTTTCTGAAGCCTTGCATTTTTCTTTCACTTAACTAAATAGAATATTTGAATTTTGAGGTTTTATTTTTTCAACACTTGTAAATATGACTCCATTATATTTTTGCAACAAGTGTAATGTATTTAAAATGTCTCTTTTTCCTTGGCATCTAAGTTGCTTCCCCACCTCACACTTTTCACTTTTCAAATTTTCTACGTTTCTTTCATGACTTAAAATTTCACGTGCAATAAAACATTTTTGTGTAGAATTCTGTTTGACACTTCATGATATCAGAGATTCTATGCCATTTTCTCATTATAAAAAATTTCTCAGTAATTATTCCTAAAAAAATTGCCTCCACTTTATTTTTAGTAAATCTATAAATATTGACTATTATACTTCCAACATCCATATCTCTTCCACTTTTTTTTTTCTTTAATTACTCTTCTCTTCTTAACAACTTCTGGGAGAGTCACTCCAGGTAATGATGTTGCAGGTCAGTGATTTATCCCTCTTTTGTTTTCATTCTAGAACTCAGTCCATCTATTGAGTTTTTAACCTAAATTATTTCTTCTCACAAATAATATTCCACTTCTAAGCTGGGTTCGGTGGCTCAGCCTGTAATCCCGCGCCTTTGGGAGGCTGAGGTGAGTGGATTGCCTGAGCCCGCGGGTACGAGACCCGCCTGGGCAGCGAGACCTCATCTCTACAATAAATCAAAAAATCAGCCGGGCGTGGTAGCGCGCGCCTGTAATTCCGGCTACTTGGAAGGCTGAGGCGGAAGGATCGCCCGAGCCCAGCAGGTCGAGGCTGCGGTGGCCGGGAGTGGCCACTGCACTCCAGTCTGGGCGACAGAGTGAGACTCCAACTCAAAAAAAAAAAAAAAAAAAATATATATATATATATATATTCCACTTCTATTTCAAGACTTCTTTTGCCTTCTTTCTGCTCCAATATCTTCCCTTATTTTTTTGGATATCGACTATGCTCATTGAAAATTACTGTTCATTGCATGTGTGAATTCTGCCTCATTTGCTCTAGCTTTTCTTTCTCTTTCAGCTGTAGCACATCACAAGTTTATTTTGTTTTCCTGTAAGTTCTTTGTCTTTTGAAGCTATATTCATGGCAGCTGATGATGTATACCATGGAGGAGCAACTAAAATCAGATGCTAGCTGTGTATTTCTTGAAGGATTTGGGATATGGATGAAAACGATCCTAGGAGACAGCCTGTAGTATTACAATGTATGCCTCTGCTATTATCCTTAGCAAAAATCACCTAGCTCTCAGGATGCAGGCAAATGGGAGAGGACTGTAATCTGGAGGACCAGGCTGATTTGTCTGGGTCAGTCTTGGGTACTGCACTTTTATTAACCTATGGATCCTGCCAGTATCGTTTTGGTCACTAGGATACAGTTTTTAAAATTCCCTTTTATTTTTGCCCAGATCTTTTTTCACTCTAAGTTATCATTTCTCTTTCAGTGTGCTACACTGAAACTATCTTACAGAGTTGTCTCATACCTTTTATATTAGTGTGACAGATAGTTGAATCTGTTTTTGTTTTCCAGGGTACCTCCTAGATGGGATTTAGAGGAGGGAGCCAGCACCCCAAGCCAAATGTCATCTTCAGAGGAATGTGAAATGCTCCAAAAAATAATCTTAGATATCTAAGATTGAAAATGGAAATCATTAAATACTATTTCTATAAATCTTTTATTTTTTGTTTCACAAATTCAAAAGACTATATGTGTAAGTTTGTGTTTTATCTTATTTTAAAAACCACATTTTTTGAATTTTATTTCCTATCTTTTATTGTTAATCATTTGTTTTGATGGTCATGGCTTTTGATGGGTAAGTTTATGCGTCAACTTAACTAGGCAATGGTGCTCAGCTGTTTATGCGTCAACTTAACTAGGCAATGGTCAAACTTGTTTAGATGTTACTACAAAGATATTTTGTGGATGTGACAAAGATCTATAATCCATTTACTTTAAATAAAGGAGATTACTCTTGATAATATAGGTGAGTGTCATCCAATCATTTGTCTTAAGAGCAAATTCTGAAGTTTCCCACAAAAGGAATTCTGCCTCAAAACTGCAACATAGAAATCCTGCCTGGATCTGTAGCCTGCTAACCTGCCTTCAGAATTTTAGAATCAAATCTGTAACATCAACTATTGCCTGAGTCAAAAAAATTTTCTTTTTCAATTTTTCAACTTTCCATTCAATATATTTTTTTTTTTTTTTTTTTTTTTTTGAGTTGGAGTCTCACTCTGTCGCCCAGATAGGAGTGCAGTGGCCGCTCCCAGCCACTGCAGACTCGACCTGTTGGGCTCCAGCGATCCTTCCGCCTCAGCCTTCTGAGTAGCCGGAATTTTTTTTGATTTATTGTAGAGGTGAGGTCTCGCTGCCCAGGTGGGTCTCGAACCCACGAGCTCAGGCAATCCACTCACCTCAGCCTCCCAAAGGCGCGGGATTACAGGCTGAGCCACCGAGCCCGGCTCTCCATTCAGTATTAGTTGGGACTATCTGAGGATAGAGTAACACAGAAATAAATTTATGATTCATTGGAGTATCTCAAAACATTTTTTACAGCTATTTAGAGAATTTTAAAAATGAATATTAAAAAATGAGTTTATTTTGCAATAAAAATAGACTATTGAGAAGAGTATGTTGAGAACAACTTTGGAAGAACAGGTTAACTAATTTTAAGTCTCCTTATAATTCAACTTTCTTGTCTACTATTCTGCAGATTTTTTTTTTCTTTTAAATGCAATGGAACTATTTTGTTCATGGTCACTTTAATGTCTTCATATCTGCATCTCACAACATTCACAATGCTCTATTGTTCCCCTCTTACCCCTCCTTTAGCTTTCATTAAATGACATGAGGTTATCATTATGTTCTTCTGCACTGAACATCTCATTTATCTCTCACATCCTCTCTACCTACTTTCCATTACTTAAATATGAGGCTTTCCTCCTGAGTCTTTGGTTCTTTATTTTCCTCTCAATTTTTTTCTGTCAGAGATTTAATATTTCTAGTTTAATTATATTTTTCTGTGTTGCTATAATTTCAGATAATTTTCTGTTTTTGATACAGAAATATAAAAAAGTCATTGTACTTAACAAGAAGGAATATTATTGATACAGTCTTGAAAAAGTACCATTCAGAACATTATTAACTAAAGGGGCTAGCAGCTAGCACAAAGGTAAAGTTTCAAGTAAATCCACCATAAAATGTGATCATAACAGAATCATACATTTAACCAAGGATACAAATTTCCACAAAAGACTATTCATTCCTTGTACAAACTATACTTCTCTGTCTAAAGGAAGGGAAATTGCAAATAAGAAAACATGAAACTATTTTATCTTGTGAATTGAGAACTAAGAAATTAACCTTTAAAAATATTACATATTTCTAAAATATTGAAATTAACATATTTCTCATGCTGCATAATTTTAATTTAAAGTGCACATTAGATCTGAAACTCATCATATGAAACAAGAAGCCCCTTGAATCTTATAACAAGTTTAAATCATTTATATATTTCTAGAATAAGGTAAACAATTAGAATAATATTAAGCAACATTTATGCACAGAAAAGCAAGTGATATTCACTTAAAATAAATTAGACAGAGATATATCATTCAGAAAAAAGTAGTGCGCATATTCATCTAAGGGTTTAAGAAATCCAGTAAGATTAATGATAAATTATATGATCATTTAATTGTAGAGAGAAATTCAGATGAAAAATTGAAATGTGTCAGCCTAAGTTGAATTGTGTGTATATACATGTGTGTATATGTATATATTAAATATATGCATATGTGTATATAGTACATGCATATGTGTATATATATTTACTCTTATAATTACTATACGCTTTAACTGAATAATCTATATTTACTAGAACAACTTTCTTTCTGGTAGTGCTTCATGTGTACTGAAATCAGCATATTATTACTGAATTATCTTCAGTACAAAATGTACCATTTTTATAGCATGATACAATAAAATAGCTATTTAGTTTTAGGGACTTATGCATCCAATTTGATAGTACATTCTAAATTAAACAGATAGCAAATTTTTCTTCCTTGTTTTCAATATAAAAAGAGGCCAAAACATTTGCATATAAAATATATTAACTGTCATGAAATACTTATCTTTTCAGCCAGTTTCAGTAGATAATATTTATTCAATCATACAGTCAGAATTCAAAAGGAAATTTAGTGACAATTTTATTTAAGAACATTGTCATCCTGGTTCTAAAAAAACAATTGGGACACTATTTCTGCCAAGGAGATTTAGGAAGCTCAAAGCTGCCAGTTATACAAATTCATTTCAAACAACAACTCAGACGTCATTCAAGGACATTATTTTTGTAATGATTTTATTCTACACTAACCATCTTTGTAATTGTGAATTTAAAAAGAAAAGTAATATTTTCAATCCATTTAATATCAGGAAGAAGATAATAAAACTCAGGGGTGATTGTTTTGATGATAACATTCAAATTTTTATAGATTTTGATAAAGAAATAACATTTTTTCCATAATGCACTTTATTTTCTTGTTTGCTTTATTTTTCATCATCAGTGATGATGTACGATAATGGTAATACATTATTATTGTGTGACAAATGGAAAATACTGTAGACTTCTGGGTTTGTAAACATTCAATAAAAAATGTTTTTTTCCCTTTTGCCAAATTAATTCAGAACTGTATGAGACAGATTCAGAATTTAGTTTAAGAGCTAAACTTTACTGTATTATTATTAAAGCTAACTGAACAACATTTATATGTGAGAAGATAATTTGGTACTCGTTATTCCTGATTTGAGCTTACTAACTAACGTAATGCCAATGCTAGGAAAAATCACATGATTTTCTTGAAGAAATAGTCTTATGCATCTAGTTGTCAGGCAGACTTTCTGAGAACAAGATTAAACAATACTTTCTCACCAACTTCTTCCAAACTTACATTCCATATTAGTTTCCTATTATTACATAAAAATAACCACAGCTTAAATCAATACCCATGTTTGATCTCAAATACATGAGATAAAAAGTCCAGGCATGAATTATCTGGATTATATGCTCAGAATATCACATCCTGCAATGGCCAGAACTGAGACCTGGGGTCCTCTTCCAAGCTCACATTACTGTTGGAAGAATTCATTTTCCTGTAGTTGTAGAAAACATGATAGCTTGGTTTTTCAAGACCAGAGGAATAACCTCTCTGATCTTAACAAAGGCCTAAGTAGTCTCTTAAGGGTTAACCTACTAAGGCCAGGTCCACTTAGAATAATCTCCCTTTTGGTTAACTCTAAGTCAATCTAATCAGAAAATTTACTTACATCTGCAAAATACTTTCATCTCATATAATATAACATCATAATGGGAATGAATTCCATTGTCTTTGTAGGTTTCCTCCACAATCAAGGGGAGCATGTTAAAAACAAGGAATGAGAATCTTGGCCCATCTTATAACTCTTCCTGCCACACTTACCAATCATAAAATTCATTTTCCTTTAAGTAGCAAGTATGGGAAGAAAATAGAGGGCAAGAGTTTGCCCTAAGTTTTTTTACAGAAAAATATCAGACTAAGAAAGGTCATCACCAATGACGATCTTTGTTACATTTTATTCTAAACATTTATTGAGTCAAATATCTTGCAAAAACTTTACATTTTTTTTTTTTTTTTGAGTTGGAGTCTCTCTGTCACCCACACTGGAGTGCAGTGGCCGCTCCCGGCCACTGCAGCCTCGACCTGCTGGGCTCCGGCGATCCTTCTGCCTCAGCCTTCCAAGTAGCTGGAACTACAGGTGCACGCTACCACACCGGGCTAATTTTTTGATTTATTGTAGAGAAGAGGTCTCGCCAAGTTGCCCAGGTGGTCTTGAACCCGTAGGCTCATGCAATCCACTCACCTCAGCCTCGGTGGGATTATAGGCTGAGCCACCGAACCTATCTAAAACTTTACATTCTAATAGTATCCAACATATATCTCAATTTGGACCCAATTGACACTTGATTTAAGAGGAAAAAGTTATATTTAAAGTTGTCATGTACCTATATTGTTGCTTGAATATGATTTGAGCCAATAATATGCAAAAATTGAAAACTGTGGAAGAAACTATTTTAAATCACTGTGCCTCACTTTCAGCTTTACAAATTTCAGTTCTCTAGCACTATTCTTTATCTCTTCATCTGCTTTTCTATCTCTTCCTTTACTTCACTAAAAAAAACAAACATAAAATATTGTAAAATTATTGCCTGCTAATTCCAAATACTTAAATCACCTGAGGACATATTTCTTCTATTGTCTGTTTTTTTATTTGTTTCTGGGTTATTTGGTTCTGTCTTTCAGCAAGCCTCGTAATTTTATTAAATATCAGAAAATATCAGCTATTGCTGGAAAAGTGTAAAGATTCTGAATCATGTCATCCTTTGTCAAAGAGGGTTTATCCCTTCCTCTGCTATAAGTGTGAAACAGGCAGCTGATGAAATTAGTCTAGTTAGGAACTTGGTGAATTTGGGATGTGCCAGATTTTAGTAATAATATTTCTGTATCTGGTTTGCACTTACTTCTCAGGCATGCCTTACCAGTGATTCCCAAGAAGAACTTGAGATAGTTATTCAAATCAGTCCCCAAGTGGGTTCTGAAATTTATACTTTTTCTATTCAGCATAGCAAGCTTATGAAAAACTCTGCTTTGCAAAAAGTTTTGGCTTGCCTTTGTAGTCTTTCATCTACACAGTTGCATAAACCTTGAAAATGTTGTGAGAGAGAAATCATCTGTACTGTATGGCTTATTTCTAACACCATCATTTTTCTCAGAATCTCAGTCACTCCCATCTCCAAATTATGTCTCCAGTCATACAACAAAATATTTACTGGTTTCTCTGACTCTCAGCAGCAGCTTTATTCTCAGGCTCTGTACCTACAACCTCAGACTCATATACCTAGAAACAGATATATATATATTATTTTATTTTATTTTAAAGATGTGGGGTATAATTTGGGATTAAGTATACAAGTGTACAGGTAAAGTTTGGGCCTCCCTTTGGTCCCCACTTCACCTGCTTTGAGATAAAAAGCAGGTTGCAAAATAGTTGCTCATCTCACTGCAGTTCCCCTCTATAAAATGAGGTCCTTTGTCATTACCTCTGCTTCTAAACAAACAAACAAAACCCCACAAACAAATGTGTAAATAAATAAATTTACATTTTCTCCTAGTTTTTCTAGCTTATTTCCATGGAAAGAATTCTTGGTTATATGCTACTCTATTTTAGCCAGAAGCAAAAGTAGTCTGCTAACAAAGTTTTAAAGAAACTTGAATTCATATCTATTAATAGATAAGGTAATGAGAATATTGAATTTAAGGTATAAGTTCAAATATAGAAGTAAAATAATGTGAGATAAATAAACATTACTATTTTCCATGTCTTTATCATCAAAGTCACAGAAGTTATATAATAAATCATCTGTACAATTAAAAATCACATCAGTCGTCTGAATGGTATGTTGCCAAGAAATTTTTAAATAATGTTATTTAGGGGTAAGGGAAGAATTTGAGTTTAGAAACACTGTTGAAAATTGTTAGATTATATTCAACATAGACATTTTTCCATAGTCCTAGAAGTTATTCTTTACTAATTGTATATTCTACAGTATAAGATGAAATTAGGACTGAAAAAATCGCAGGTTTTCTATTCTACTCAAGCATCAAAAGTATAATATAAATCTGAATTTGGAGAAAAGCTATACCATGAGGCTTTATTCTATATGGAAGTAGCATACAGAAGAAAGTTTCACTTAGAACAGGGGTCTTCAACCCTGGGTCACAAACAGATACTGGTCTGTGGCCTGTTAGCAACTGGGTTGTATAGCAGGTGGTGATTGGTGGATGAGCCAGCTAAGCTTCATCTGTATTTACAGCCTCTCCCCATCACTTGCATTACTGCCTGAGCTTTGCCTCCTGTCAGTCAGCACTGAAAAACCTGCTTCCATTTCCAACATTCTGTCTTTGTGAAGCAGGGTTTTCTGCAGTGACGGCAACCAAAATGAGATTAAGGACGTATGTAGACTACATATTATGTAGACTGGACATAAGCAACACATTTCAGATATATAATTATTTAAATATATTGCCATGTACTTATAACGGAAATAAAGTGCACAATAAATGCAATACACTTGAATGATCCCCAAACCATCCTATCCCAACTGTGGAAAAATTGTCTTCCACAAAAGTAGTCTCTGACACCAAAAAGATTGGGGGTTGCTGACTTAGGAGGAATCTTATTCAGAAATCACCAAAGGTTTCATCCATTCACTTTCATTATAGGTATAATTAGCATCTATATGGGTTAGTGGTAAACTATCCCTTTTTAGAGCTCTTTCTGGCTCTGTTATTTTATGTTAGTTATGAATAACCATATTTTAAACTTAACATTTATTTGTTCACATACACATACATAAATGCATACCTTATTGCAATATTATGTGATAAAACATACATCCCATTTTAACCATCCCATATAAAATTTCATCTAGAGTCATGTGCTGTATAACATTTCAGTCAACAATAAGCAGCATATAGGATAGTAGTCTCATAAGATAACAATGGAGCTAAAAAATTCCAATCACCCACTGATGTTGTAGTCATTGTATTTGTTGTAATGTTGTAGTGCAAAACATTTCTCAAGTATTTGTGGTGCAACTGGTATAAACTAACCGACCGCACTGCTAGTTGTATAAACGTATAGCACATTCAATTATGTATCATATATAATACTTTGAAATAGCTAATGAATGACATAAATTAATTGCAATAACTTGCTTGACATAAATAACTCCATTTTGTTGAAATCCTCCATCTTAGCTGCCTGCCAACCTAAAAATGACCCCCCCAATGTATATGTGTGATTACTGTAATGTACCCATGACTACAGACCCACAACTTTGTTCTCCTGAGTTATTCATGCTGACTATTGTTGCTGACCATTCGACTACTCCCTAGCTACAAGTTCCGTGTAATTGTATGCTTTGTTAACTGAAACCAGATGTTGCGCTAAGAAATTAAGAAATTATTACTTACAAAATTCTCTCTGTCACATCCCTAGAGTTTATTCTTATATTTTGTTCCTTTTGTTTTTTTGTTCCTTGTACCCTCACCCTCTGCTATGTAGCCAACCTGCAGATTTTACCAATATAAGCTTTTTGCTAATTATATTCTGTGGCAAGAGCTTCTTGGCGAGAGTCTACTCTTGACCGCATGCTAATAAAGGACTCTTAATATTAATTTGAACTTGGTGTGCTGGCGTGTCTCCCTCTCGTAATTCAGTCATAACATTTGGAGGCCCCAACGAGAACTTTCCACCAGCATGAGCAGTCGTCTCACTCCAACCCTCCCCAGCTGGGAGGAGAGGTGTAGGGGAGACACCTCCTGAGATTCTCAGGCCCCTTAACCTCTCATCTGGCTCTGAGGGGGTTGGAATGACTGCTGGCAGCTACTGCTGCAAAAGAACCTGAGTCCATCTACAATCTCCTAGGAGGTAAAAGTTTATTTTTGAGTTTCTGCTTTAATTGCTTGTGACCGTAGTTTCTGTTTCAGGGAATCACGGCCTGATGAGGTTGCCCTTTGGACACTATTCATTAGGCCAAGACATTGACTGAATAGAGTCCTCTGGTTGTTTCAGGAGGTTGTTCCAGGGATCCATAACTCTTCTGACTTGGTTCCGATGTGCCCTGTCATTGTGTTTTAATTATTTGTTTGTTGTTTGGTCATTGCTTGTTATGGGTTCACAGAATTCACGACCTGTCAAACTTCTGCCTGATGAGGTCGCTCCTTAGACACTGTTCATTAAGCCAAAACGTTGGCTAAACAGAGTCTTGGTTTAGTATTTGGTTTCTGTTTGGGTACCTGCTTTGACTTCTAACTGCCTGTGGTATTTCTATATCCTGTCATCCTTGGCCTCTTTCCCTGCTTTGCATTCTTGCTGTGCTCTTTGCCACAGAGTTTGCTTCTGTTGCACTTTTGGACTGATCAGCAGGCCAGAAACTTCTATTAGTCTTGGCCTATCTTCTTGTGACTGGAGGTCTAATACTCATAGGAGTATCCTGTAATTTACTGGTTTAGATGATATGAGGACACGGGCTTCTAAGCCCTCGGTTCCCCTGGACTGTATAAGGAATTTCTCTGTCATGTTCATGGAGGACAATTGTGTCCATCTCTCCAAAGGCAGACTCTAGACTCTCTGAGAAAACAATTGGCCTGCGTTTAATGTTAAATAGCTCTCCACAGGGTCTCTGGATGTTCATGTTACTTATTTTATTTGGAAGGTCATTACAGGGACCCCTGGACATCCTGATCAGTTTCTATGTATCAACCAATGGTTAAATTTAGTCCAAAATGCCCCTCTATGGTTAAAGATACGTTTTTTCTAAAACTCAGGACCCTTCCCATAAACCATAGTATATGGAGACAAAGTTTCTAACTTAAACACAGTAGGGTGCTATATACAAAGGTCCTTGGCTAACTCTTCAAGGTAAACTTATTTTATGGGTTTCTCAAGAGAATAAAATCTTGCCAAAATTTTAACCTCCCTGGTAAAATCAATCATGTACATTCATCTTCCCTCCTGGGATAATTGCTATAAGCTCCTTTTCAACCCCATCCACGTCTAAAAGTCAGAAGCACATTAAAACTGAGACTAAAAAGTCTGTTCTGGCCTCAGCGGCTTGTACAGAGGAGGAGAATCAAGAAATGTTAAAAGAGGATTTCCCCCCTCTCGCCCTAACTGGGACCCCAACATCTCAGTGGGATCCAAGGCACTGGATACCTATCAGCGGGCTCTATTAACAGGTTTGAAGGGGGCAGCCCAAAAACCTATCAATCTTTCTAAAACTACCGAGGTTCTCTAGGGACCCAAGGAATCTCCAGGAGCATTCCTTGAGTGCCTCCAAGAGGTGTTTTAGACTTACACCCCTTGTGATCCCTCAACTCCCGAGAATGTTTGAGTTATTAATTTGGCATTTGTGGCTCAGGCAGCTCCAAATATCTGAAAAAAGTTGCAGAAGCTAGAAGACTTTGCAGGAATAAATATTTCTCAGCTGCTTGAAGTAGCTCAGAAAGTTTTTAACAACCGAGATGCTGAAAAACAGAAACAGGCAGTACAGGCAGCTGATAGAGCTGTAAGAAGACAGGTCATTACCAGGGTAATGACTCTCTGAGCCCCAGGAACTGATTCCACACTTCCTCAACAGCAAGTATATACTGTACTGGATTTAAAGGATGCCTTCTTTTCTATCCCTTTGTCCCCTGTCAGTCAACCCATCTTTGCTTTTGGATGGACAGATCTAGAATCAGGGGACACCAGTCAGCTGACTTGAAACCAACTACCACAAGGTTTCAAGAACTCCCCAACTCTTTTTGGGAAGGCCTTGCAACAGGATTTATCAGAGTACTGTGCCCTACACCCTGAATGTACTGTACTCCAGTATGTAAAGTTGCTTGCAGCTGCAGACTTGATTACTTGTTTACATGGTAATAAGGCTCTGTTATAGCTCCTCCAAGACTTGGACTATTGTTTATCAACAAAAAAGGCACAGCTCTGCTCAACTGAAGTCTCCTTCCTGGGATACTGGCTAAAAAAGAGTAAACAAGCCCTGACTTTAGCCTGGAAAGAAGCCATTCTTCAAATTCCCACACCAAACACAAAGAAACAGGTATGGGAATTCCTGGGGGTGGCAGGGTATTGCTGGCAGTGGATCCCAGGATGTGCTGAAATTGCCAAGCCCCTGTGCACAGCCACAGCGAGAGATCAGTCCCTAAACTGGACTGCTACTGAGGAACAAGTGTTCCAGCAGTTAAAAATGGCTCTGGCCCAAGCCCCAGCTCTAGCTCTCCTGGATGCTACCAAGCCTTTCCACTTGTTCATTCACAAACAATGAGGAATTGCAAAAGGGGTCCTTACTCAGACCTTAGGACCCTGGAAAAAAACTGGTGGCTTACTTGTCAAAAAGACTGGACCCAGTAGTGTCTGGCTGACCCTCTTCTCTCTGGGCCACTGCAGTCACAGCCATGCTAGTTAAGGAAGCAGATAAATTAACTTTTGCCCCAAACCTGGCTTTGACTGTCCCCATGATGTTGAAACTTTGCTCCAAGGAGCCTCTGAATGCTGGATGCCAAATGCTCATATCACCCAATCTCAGAGTCTTTTGCTTGACCAACCAAGATGAACTTTCTCTCCTACTCAGTGTCTCAATCCAGCCACTCTGTTGCCTGATGACAATCTGGAAACACCAGTGCATGACTGTGAAGATGTATTTGACATCTCTTAGGTCAGTCAGCCTGATCTTCAGGACACTCTCTTAAGCCAGACTGATGCTGACCTACTCATGGATGGTAGCAAACTGGTAATAGAGGGAATCTGCAAGGCTGGTGCAGCCATAACCACAGCTTATGATGTAATCTGGTCACAGGCATTACCTCAAGGTACCTCGGCTCTAAAGGCTGAGTTAATTGCTTTAACTCAGGCTCTGTGCTGGGGAACGGGAAAGTGAGTAAACATCTTCACCAACAGCTGGTATGCTTTTGCCACACTACACATGCACGCCATGATCTATAAGGAACGAGGTCTTCTTACCACAGCCGGTAAGGCTATAAAAAAAAGGAAGAAATCTTAGCCCTCCTAGAGGCTATATGGCTGCCTAAAGAGGTGGCCATCATTCACTGCAGGGGACACCAGAAGTCTGACACTCCAGAAGCAACTGGGAACCACCTGGCAGATCAGGTGGTTCAAAAGGCAGCAGAACTCCCAGTTGAACCCCTGACTATCTTGCTAACTCAAACTTTTCCAGTTCCTTCTCTCCCAAAACAGCCTACTTATGTCCAAGGAGAAGAGGAACAGGTGGATCTAGAGGGAGTCCATAAAAACTCTACTGGATGGTGGGTAAAAGACTCTAAAATTATCTTACCTGAAGCCCTCGGACACACCTTGGTAAAACAATTACATTCTACTACTCACCTAGGTGATACTAAATTGACTGAACTATTAAACCATTTTTTATCACATCAATGACTTGAAAAGCATTGCTGCAACAGTAGCCATCATGTGCCCTGCCTGTGCCCAAGTCAATGCAAAACAAGGGCCCAAACCTTCGGATGGCATCAGAGCCCAAGAATTAAGTCCTGGAGAAAAATGGGAAATAAACTTCACTGAGATAAAACCTCCTCAAGCAGGATATGGCTATCTACTGCTATTTATTAATACATTTTTCTGGATGGATAGAGGGCTTTGCCACCAAAAATGAAACCGCACTTACAGTTACAAGGTTTTTATTAAGTGAGATTATTCCTAGGTTTGGGCTCCCCCTCTCTATTGGCTCTGACAATGGTCCTGCCTTTACTTCATCCATAGCACAGTTGGTTAGGTTAGTCAAGCACTAAATATTAATTGGAAACTACATTGTGCCTACCAACCACAAAGTTTTGGAAAGGTAAAAAGCATGAACTGAACTCTAAAATATACTTTAACCAAATTAATAGTAGAGACTGGTGAAAAATAGGTAAACCTTTTACCTTTGGCTCTCCTTCGGACCCAATGCACCCCATATAAAGCTGGGTTTACACCATATAAAATCATGTTTAAAAGACCCTCTTCTGTTACCCCAGTTCTGAGATCCCATTCTAGCAGAAATAACTAATCAATCTCTGTTAAACTATCTCCAGTCTCTCCAGCAGGTTCAGGCTGCTGTCCAATCCGGTGTTTGTGCTGTTTTACCCACTCCGTCTTCCAGGTTCCAGCCTGGAGACCTGGTTTTTATGAAAAAGTATCAGAAAGAGGGACTAACTCCTGCCTGAAAAGGACCTTTTATCATCATCATCATCACCCTAACAGCACTCAAGGTCGATGGGGTATCAGCCTGGATTCATGACACACAAGTCAAGAAAGCCAAGAAAACGAACACTCATTCCATTGACTGTGATGAGGTGGCCAGAGACCTTAAATATCCATTCCCTCATCAACAAAGAAAAACAACCACAGTTCAGCTGACTGGACTGCGACTAAGGACTCCAAAAACCCTCTCAAATCACGTTTCGACGTACATCTGAATTGTAAGATGCCAATAGACTGGTTATTAATATTTTGAATGCATTGTACTCAATCTTTAGCTCTTGTTTTTCTTATCCCACTTACTCTGGTCTTTGGCATAGGTCATTTAACTGTAGCTCCTGCAGATTGGAAATGTGGTGAAAGGGCTCTGTTAATGCTATCTTATCTTTCATGCATAAATTCTATAAACCCTATGCATGTAAAAACTTATTATAATTCCATGCCCTTAGCCAAGAATCAATGAACTGACTCATGTACAACTAAAAGGGGGAATGAAATACCTAAGGAAATACATAAATTAATTGCAATAACTTGCTTGATATAAGTAGCTCCATTTTGTTGAAATCCTCCATCTTAGCTGCTTGCCTAACCTAAAAATGACCTCCCACCATGTGTATACATATGTGTGATTACGCTAATATTCCCATGACTACAGACCCACAGCTTTGTTCCCCTGAGCTGTTCATGCTGACCATTCTTGCTGACTATTTGAATACTCCCTAGCTACAGGTTCTGTGTAATTGTGTGCTTTGTTAACTGAAATCAGATATTGCACCAAGAAATTATTACTTACAAAATTCCCCCTGCCAGGTCCCTATAGTTTGTTCCTTTTGTTTTTAGTTCCTTGTACCCTTACCCCTGCTATGTAGCCAACCTGCATATTTTACCTATATAAGCTTTTTGCTGATTATATTCTACATCAAGAGCTTCATGGTGAGAGCCTACTCTTGACTGCATAATATTAATTTTAACTTGGCGTGCTGGCATGTTTCCTTCTCGCAATTCGGTCATAACACTTAATAATGATAATAAAATGACTATGCTACTTGTTTATATATTTATTATACTATACTTTTTATTATTATCTTGGAGTGTAATCCTATTTGTATATTTAAAATGTTAGCATTAAACAGTCTCAGGCCGATTCTTCAGGAGGTATTTCAAAAGTTGCTACAGGAGATGACAGTGCCTAGTCAATGTATGTGTTTGTATCTTAGCTTCTACCAAAAAGTTAAAAAGTCAAAAAAATATTTAATAGAAAAATTTTGAGGAGTAAGGATACAAAGAGAATACTTTTGCACAGTTATGCAATTTGTGTTTTAAAAAGTGTTAATACATAACAGTAAAAAAGATTTAAAAAATAAATAAAAGTCATAAAGTAAAAAAAGTTATAATAAGTGCAAGTTAATTCATTTTTGAAGAAATAAGCATTTTTAAAAATAAATTTAGTGTAGCCCAAGTATACAGTGTCAATAAAGTCTACAGTAGTGTACAGTAATGATCTAGGCCTTCACATTCACTCACCACTAACTCATTGACTTGCCTCGAGCAAATTCCAGTCCTGCAAGCACCATTCATGTTTAATTCCTCATACAGATGTACCATTTTTAAAATCTAGTATCCCATATTTTTACTCCATCCTTCTTCTTATATTTAGATATATTTACCATTGTATTATAATTATCTACAGTATTTGTTAATATGCTGTACAGGTTTGTAGCCTGAGCAATAAGTTATCCCATCTAGCCTAGGTGTGTAGTAGGATAGAACATCTTGGTCTGTGTAAGTACACTTTAGGAGGTTCACACAAGGAAATCACCTATCAACACATTTCTCATAATGAATGCCTGTTGTTAAACATCCCATGACTGTTTTTGTATTGATTTTACTATACATTCATTACTTTTTTATACACTGTCATTCCAATTTGATTTTCTTGAAGTGTATAAAATTAGATCAGCTGGGGCTGAAAGTGTCCTAAAGCCACTTTAAGATTAAGAAGCACTGTAACAGTGTTTTTTGAACAGATTATTCTTATGCAAATACGTTTTAATGACTAAATTATAGTGTTAATGTCAGTCGCTTCATGAATCAAAGAGCAATGAAAAAATTTTATGTCATGACAGCTAGCCTTCAGATAAATTAATTTGTAGAAATTATAGGGGAAAAGGAGTAGTATAAAGTTTAAACACTCTGTCAGATGAGCTTTAGTTCTGTTTATTGCATACAGGTACTTATTGGTCTATGTTGGGAATTCATGTTAATGTAACTATCAGGAATCACTTTATATTTTAAAATGTTATTACTTTTAAAAATTGTGAATAAGTATGAGGATTTTAGAATATAGTATTAACATTTTCTTCACTGACAAGTAATAAATGTAATCATCATCCAATATGATGTATTATTTTAATGTTACCTATTTTCTGCCAGTGCTTAATAAATGTTGAATCAGATTTATGTAACATAATCATTTATATGCTCAGTCTATGTTTCATATGCTCATAAATTTCATCAAATTACAAATGTGGATAGCACATTATTTAAATAGCCATGATTATTGGAAATATATTTCCTATTCATAATTTAGGAAATATAGATAATTTATTTTCTCAATGGATTTTTGATGATATAGAAGGTCAGTGGATAATAGTTGTCCCATAATTAGCAACCACGGAGGCACAAAAATCCATATGCTATTTGGTACTTACTTGTTTATTGGTTATTTTAAGGTCTGTGAACTATTCAGCAATTTTTAAAATGTTTCACTTTCCTTGTCTGCGGGGGGCCAGCCCCTGCAAGTTTTGGGGAGTCCCTTGGAAGATGTGGTGGCGTCGGCGAATCTGTAGGGATAGATATTAAAAGAAAGAAAGATGGAAGGATAGATATAAAGAGGAAGAAAGAGAAAGAAAGTGGACAACTGTTCAGTGAAATGAGCAGAAGCCGTTTATTGAAAGTTACAGCAGGTATTTATCCCCAAATTTTAGACAGGCAGTCTCACAAGTCTTTCACGTGAACACAAAGCCAGGTGCGGGGGGGCATCCCCCACCCACCAGATGCTTAGGTGTGAGGAGGAACAAACCCCAATATTGTCTCATTGTTCCCTTTGCTAGTTAATGTTCTTCAAAAGCAGTGTAACAATCCTTACTAGTCTAATGATGTTCTGATAATCAATAACTTCTAAAGCTCACTCAATACCCATGACGACTAAATTAAACTCTACCACTTATACAATGTTACGGAAGCTCTTAATTATAGCTTAAGCCAATTTCCTAAAGAATGCGGCCCAGTCCAAAGATCACACTGGGCCCTACAGGATGTGGCCCAGTCCAAGGTCCACGGTGGGTCACCTTTTGGAACAATAGACTACAATCTCTTAACAAAATGGCTATTCCAAAGTCTTATATGTCTATCCTAATTTCTATGAAAGTTTTCCAATCCTTAATTCTAATATATAAAGTTGATTAGCAGCAGCAAAGCTTCTAAAACCTAAATGTAAATTGTAAATGTACTAAGGCAAAAACTTCGATAGTAGAAAGTGGAGACGATGAAAATTCTTAAAGTTAACTATATTCTTATTAAACCTAAAAATATTATGATTGATTATGTATGAACTAACTTGATTTGTAGCATGACCTATTCTATAATACCTTCTATGAATAAAATAAATTCAATTTCTATAATAAGTAGAAAAGAGACCTTACACTAACTGTAGCTAAAGCCGGCCCAAAAGAATGCAGCCCAGTCCAAAGTACATGCTGGGCTCTCAGGAATGAGGCCCAGCCCAAACTCTGTGCTGGGCCACTCTCGAAAATCATCTTCACCATTGAAAAGCTGCAAACAGCTCTCCCTAAGTATATACTAATTCTATAAATATTCTTTTAAATCTTATAAAGAAGCTTGTACCGTATAAAAGGCTCCCAAATGTGACCTGAATTTGAATTATATCTAATACCTAGGCCGAAATCTCAGTTTATGGGAAACAGGAACAATGGGTTTCTAGAGTCAGCTATGCCTGTCACAGTCACAGAGTCTTCAGCTTAGACCAGCAGAGTTCCTTTAGGTTGTTCTTGTGCTGCATGGCAAAAGGGGGAGGAAAATGGGGTATACGGCTCTCGAACACGTCCTAGCGGTCTCGAGGTCCACGGCCCTCCCTGATCCCTAACGCTCAGTGGGCCTCCGTGGCCGGCTCCCAACACTTGTCTTTCTAAACAAACCTTGTGTTCTCAGAAACACATATACCTTTGTGAAGAGGTTTGGGATAAATTAAAGTTTAAATATCATCTTTTTGATGGCATCCCTGTTCTTAAAATTTTATTCATGCAGATTATAACTAAAAAATTGTGAATTAAATCTACATATGTCACCACAAAATATTATATAAAGCTTAACTTAAAGCAAAGGGATTTGCAGTATATATTTAGACTAGAATCAAAGACTAAAACATGTCCTCTGAAAGATGGTTTGATCTAACAGCAAAATATGCATGTGGCAGACAACATACTGGATGCAACAGATACAAAAATAAAATATTGTTGCTTTAAGAAGCCAACAGTCTTAAATGTGGGTGGGAAAATTTGCGGGAAACTAGACAGAAAGCTTATACATATATAAAAACTAGCTTAAATGTAAAATAGAAAGTTCCCAGTGTTATGAGAGTTATGGGCATACAGAATGAAATGCATTATTGCTGTGATAGAGGGTTCTTAGGGAAAACTTTTCAGCAGACCACATATTTTATCTAGGCCTGGAAGAATGGGTAAACTTTTGTTCTATAGTGAAGATAAGGGTACTTCAGACACAGAAAATGGAGGAGCAACTGCAGAGGTGTGAGAGTGAATCTGAAGAGCATGACAGAAAGCATCTGTAAAGGGCCATGGAAAGAAGAGTATGGTCTGGTTATGAAGATCCTGAATACAGACAAGAGGTTTTGATATCCTGTAAGCCAGAAGGTATCTTTAAAAAATATTTACTTGATATTATGTTTCAAGAAAGTATAACATTATATTCCTTAATAGCAGTCCTTAGGGGTTTAGTCACAGATGGGAGAAACATATTGGGGGACCACTGACAACTACTGGAATTTAGAGGTCATTGTAATAGTTTAGGCAATAAAGACTGATGCCTGATGCAGAGTAACAGCAACAGGAATAAACAGACAAAAGGCTGAGCTGATTAGTTAATAAGTTAGTTTTGCACATTGCCTATATTTGCTCTGTTATTCTTAGAAATTTAAATTTACTCATGTTAGAAAAGAAAAAAATTCAAATATCCACCACGTGACAGACTGTTTATATCAAATATGTTTATAGTGCTTAAAAATCAATTCATTTTATCAGAAACATTTTGAGGCTTAAAAAAAAAAAAAACAAAAAAATACCAGCCCAAAGTTGGTAAATACTCTCCCAAGGTCAAGGATAGAGCTAGTAGACAGAATATGTGATTCTATTTCTCTTCAAATGTTTTACATATCATTTTTTGGATAATTTTTTCAGCAGCTACTTATATACTTTCTTTAAAGGAAAATACTTCTGTTTGTATTAATGATAATGAGATAGGAATAATGATGAGTGGCTGCAGAAGAATGAAAGAATACCAGGTAGCACTTATGAAATCACAGGCAAGTACACAATGTATCCCAAGGAAAGGACCTGTTTACCAGAGGCTCCAGAAACGTGGTTACAAGGTTTATCATCTGTCCCTAGCTTATTCTAGTTTAATCCAACATAGCAATAAATTTGACCAGCAAGTGCCCTCCAAGGTCATTACACCCTCATTGTAATACCTTAGCATACCAAGTGACAGCACTACCAGTGCAATGACAGTTCCGATTGTGACCAAATATAGGCAGAAAAGGGGGAGGTACTCAATTTTGAGGAAAACTTCACCTCTTTCCCAGAAAACCTATTAATATTATGCCTACTAATATGAATATTCTACCCCTTAGTTAGGAGTGCCTTTCAAAAGAGGCCCAGACTCCTGTTGGACACAGCTCACGTTCTTAACCATGTTCTCTCTCTCTTCTCTCCTCTCTCCTCTCTCCTCTCTCCTCTCCCTCTCTCTCCCTCTCCCCCTCTCCTCCTCTCTCCCTATCTCTTGTACTTTGATTTTACACAAAAACTCTTTTGCTTTCACTTTTCCCCCAACTTGTCCTGGAACTCTTACTTGTGAAGGTGTTAAGTACTTGCATACCAGGCTAAGGTTGAGGGTTGCACCTGCCTCTGGAGGCCCTCCTTAGCTCCTCACCCGTTTCAAAATAATAATAATAATAAAATATCAAAACATTGTGAGAGCAAATGGCTAACGGATGGCATTTCTTACTGGGGCCTGACTGAGAATGTCATGACATTCAACCCAGCACTTCTGACATAATGAAATTCTCATTCCAAACACTAAAAATGGGTTAATGCAAATGGGCATTAAAGAGTTAAAAAGTATGACTGAAAATCTGACTGAAGAGAAAAAGAGAACCAGGGCAAGAGCAGTGCCATAGAGCCAGCGCGGTGTGCGGAGAGGGGAGGAAAGGCGCCACTCGGAGATGTGTGTTGCTCTGAGTGGTAGATAAGTGGCTGGCTCCACAGTCTTCTCTCTCCAAAACAGGAACACGTGTCAATGTGCTTCACTTTTCAAAAAAACAATTGTAAGAAAAGTATGCTTAAATATCATGGTGTTTTTGTAGCTCTACTGATTTTTCTATTGAAAAAGAGAAAATAAATTGTGGATGAATAACAAGAATTTAGTCTTACAGTTATTATCCTGAAGAGACACTTTTCTAAGTGTTTACCTTGTGTCAGATAGAACAACAACATCAACAAATAAACCAGCTTTTTTCAGAATTTAATTTCTATCTCAATGTTTGACTTGTCACTTTAACATGCTAACATAGGTGCAAAAAAGACAAATGTTATTGGCACACATACTTTCCCCTTTGGCTAGTGAAAGATTATATTGGAAAAGATGTAATATTTCCTTCAAGGAGTTAAGTTGATGATGTATAATAACAGCAAATGTGGTGAGCTAACAATGCTCCAGCCACTGTTTTGAATTTGTGAACTACTTTTACATTGTGTACTTACCTGTGAACGAGTACTAAAAATGGGAAGGAAACTAGGAACAGAAAGGTTAAGTAACTTGCCTTAATTTATTCAATGTGTAAATGACAGAACTGGAATTCAAATCTAGGCATCTGACATCAATGTCTGTGATTATAATCACAATATTATCTTTCCTTTATGGAAAAGCAACATTTCAGTAACAGCATTAGCTATTAATAGAAGGTTAAAACTCTAAAACACTCATTTTTTTTCTGTTTTAAATTTTACTAAAATTGAATTATCCAAGTGGTTCTATATCATGTTCTAAATTATGGGGGGGTGGAAATCCAAAGAATAGATACAAAACATAATCTTTCTAAATTTTTTCCTAGTAAAGTGCAGTCTGTCCATTGTGATGCATCAAACCAAGTTTATTATAGTTCCTGTGATTGTTCTTTAGATGTTTTGATTTTCTATCATTTGAAAAATTATTAGAGAATACTTACAAAAATATATTTGTTTTTAAATTGCATATATGTATTTTCTTTTTCTGTTTGAGGCATTGAGCTCATCGTTGGAAGGTCCTGGGGAGATGGAGGCTTGGTCATAAAAAATCGTAGACTGACACGTGACTGGAAGTTGTTCCCTAAGTTGTTTTCTTTCTCCTGAAAAAGTTGAACTTACAAGTTAATTTGCAGCACCATCAGTTGCTTCAGCAAAGCAAGTACTGGAAACTTACCCAAATTGTTCACACATGGTATTGTGAATCCTATCATTTCTGTTCGTCTAAGGGAAATTGTATGGAAGGTCAATTTCTAGTTCCATTAGACGTCATCACACTATTTTCCATAAAGGGTGGACTAGTTTGTACTCTCACCCACAGTGTAGAAGCGTCTCCTTTTCTCAATGTGCTCACCGATATCTGCTATTTTTTGATTTATTGATCATGACCATCCTTACTGGAGTTACATGGTATCTCAATGTGGTTTTGTTTTGCATTTCTTTGATGATTAGTGAGGCTGAGCATTTCTTTCTCTTTTTTAAAACCTTTTATTTTAAAGATTTGGGGTACAATTTAGGGTTAGGTATACAGATGTTCATTATGCAGGAACCCTTGTTGATGAGGTGTGTTCCTCCTCCCCCAGCAGATTCCTACTACTGCAAATCCCAACCTTCCCCCACCCCGGCAGTTTCCCATTATTTCCAATCCTTTTCTTAAAGTATTATGTTAATTGTTCAAGACTCACTTGTGAATGAGAACATGTGATACTCAGTTCTTTGTTTCTGTGGTAGATCACTCAGTATTATAGACTCTAAGTCCATACAAGTTGCTGTAAAGTTCATAATTTTGTCTTTCATTACCACATTTATTGTTATCCACTCCTTTTTCAGTGGGAAGCATGGTTGGTTCCATGTTTTTGCTATTGTGAACAGTGATGCAATAAATATACGTGTGCAGGTATCTTTTTCGTAGAGTGATTTGAGTTCCTCCTTTGCTAGTAGGATATATTGCCAGTAGGAGGATTGCGGGATCATATGGAAGGTCAATTTTTAGATCTTTTAGGAATTGCCAAACTGTTTTTCACAGAGCTTGTATTAGTTTACACTTCTGTCAACAGTGTAAAGTGTATTTTTTCATATATCTGTTAGCTGTTCATATGTCTTTTTTATGTCCTCTGCCTATTTTTAATAGGGTTGTTTGTTTTTTTCCTTTTGGCTCATTGGAGTTCCTTATAGATCCTGGATGTCAGGCCTTTGTCAGATACACAATTAGCAAATATGTTTCATCATTCTGTGGGTTATCTCCCCACTATTTTGGTTTCTTTTGCTATGCAAAAACTTTTCAGTTTGGTGAGGTTCTACATATCTATCTTATCTTTTATGGATACACATTAGGGATTATGATAAAGAATTGGTTGCCTATTCTAATGTGCATAAGGTTATTCCGCATTTTCTTCTAACATTCTTATAGTTTGAGGTTTCACGATTAGTTCTTTGACCCATTTAGAGCTGATTTTTGTATGTGGTGATAGATAGTGATTCTGTTTCATTCTTCTGCATGTGGTCAGCCAGTTTTTCCAGCACCATTTACTAAATAAGTTCTCCTCTCCCCAGTGGTTGCTACTGATGGCTTTGTTAAAGATGAGTTAGCTAAGAAATCGAGTTTTTGCTTCCAGAATCTCTGCCCTGTTCCATTGGTCTATATGCCTGTTCTTATATCAGTACCAGTCTGTTTTGATTATTGTAACCTTATAGTAAAGTTTAAGGTCTGGAAGTGTGATACATCCCGCTTTATTCCTTTTGCAGACGATTGTTTTGGCTATTCATGCTCTTTTTTGTTTCCATTTGAATTTCTGTGTTGTAATTTACAGGTCAGAGAAGAATGATCTTGGTAATTTGATGAATATTCTGCTGAATCTCTTGACAGTCTTGGTCAGTATGGATATCTTGACAATACTGATTCTTCCAATCCATGAACGTGGAATGTTTTTCCATTTGTTTGTGTTCTCTTTGATTTCTTAGAGCACTGTTTTATAGTTCTTGTTGTAAAGGTCTGTCACTTCTCTGGATAGGAGGATACCAAGGCATTTCATTTCTTTTTCTTTTTCTTTTGGCTATTGTGAATGGTACTGTGTTTTTTATTTGACTCTGCTTTTTTGTTACTTGTGTATAGAAATGCCACTGTCTTTGCATGTTGATTTTGTACACTGAAACTTTACTAAAGTCATTTATCAGAGAGAAGGTTTTTGATGGACTTCCTTGTATTTTCAAGGTATGGGATCATATCATCTACAAAGACGGATAGCCTAGCTTTCTCTTTTCCTATTTGGATATGAGGTTTTTCCTTATAATAATTGATATTTTTATTATATATACATGATTATTACTGAATTATTGTAAATATTATTATTTATTTTTATAAGCTTTGCCATAATAACTTAGCATATTGTGGACATGTAATAACACATTTCTTGTTAATATTTTATCTAAATCCTCATAATTTAATACATATTTTAGAATACATGTAGATCATAACAACATAAGACTGGAATATTTCAAATAAGAATATGTTCTTAAAACATTTTCACATTAAAATTCTGAGTCTGTTCCATTTTTCCATAAAATTCTTAGAATATATTTACTAAACTGGCTCAAGCATAGTGGCTGTTGTTTGCAGTTTCCCAACTTAGAGTTTATATATTATAATATAAAGTTTGATTGGCTTATTATTTTATGTGGAATTCAAGATTACACAAATAATAATGCCACTTTCAAACACTTTCATTCTACACATTCGTTATGGGGAAGTAAATGATGGTTTCATTATAATTATAATTAATTATAATTCATGCCATAAAAATTGTAGTGGATTCATAGATACGTGTTTACATATTAGAGTAAAAAAAATGGGGTTGATAAGAAAGTGTTTTTCTAGACCATACAAATATTTCTACATATATTAAATGGAATTGATGTGAGTGCTTTTGAATTTTGACCTTTTTTTCCCTCCAACACAAAACAAGATCAGGAGGCATATTGCTGATCAGTGTTTTCAGTGAGTAAGGCAGATGGTCCACCGGCACTTGTGCTGTCAAAACATGATCACTGCCACATACATTACAGGCTATTGGTTCCAACGTTTCTTTTTCTATGTGCCCCACAGGTCATAAAATATCAGTAATTAAAACAAAGGACTTTACTTTGTTGGCATGAGCATTCACTGATAATCAGTGAAAACAGTTGCAGGATATTTCTCTTTTATGCATATGTTGCATAGATGTCGAGAGTCATACTGGAGTGAAACTCAGTCTTGCCGTCTTTTTTCTACTTCATCAAAGTTTCCTTTTATACTATATAATTCACAATACACAATAAACAAAAAGTACCTTTTTCTCCCATAGAAGAGATATTAATAAGCAATACCCAACTCTTTTTCTGACCCAACTTCCACTTCCATCCCCTTCCCATTACTCTGCTACCCTTTGCAAGACACTAGGGAGAATTCTCTACACTCACTCTACACTTATTCTTCTTTTGATTTCTTTTAAATATACCCCAGACCTTTATCTTACCAATTTCACCCACCCTACACTTACCAATTTCACTAAAAATTTGTCATCACTAAATTCAATAATTTGTTCTCTGGCCTCATCACATTTTACTTCTCAGCATCATTTATGTTTCTTTTTTCAAAACATATCCTTTTACTCAGCTTTTGCACTAAGTTTTGTTTATATAAGTATAGGAAGACTGCTTCCAGTCTCCTTTGATACTTACCATTCATTTTAACAATTTATTTTTTTCTGCCTTGGTAATCTTATCCTGTTAAATAATGTCTATATGGCAAGGACAGCTCCTTCATCCAGGACTACTCTTTTGATGTGAAAACATATGTCAGTCACCGAGTGGTAGAAATACAAAGATGGAGACAGAAATAAGCTTATCCTTTAAAACACTTGATCTAGTAATAGAAACAAGTGACAGTTTATTTTAAAAGTCAGAATTATGTACAACTCTTAAAACAATATGATACATGTGAATACAAATAGGTAGGGTAGGAATGTTGATAGAAAGAGGGAGGATTTCAGCATGTGGAAGGATGCAGGCAAACAATTCTTTTAAGATTTTCTATTGAATATTATTTCACATAATTATAATTAAAACTGAATATCTAGATTGATGGTATAATTGTGATCTAATATGTATGTAGAATAATACAAGGCTGTGGAGAAGTATATCTTCTGAATCTTACAGAGGGCTGATAATCTTATAGAGGGCATCTCTGAGAGGGATGCATTCTCTGTCCTAGCATTTTCTATGATCCCTTTCTCTCTTTCTGATCTTTTTGTTATATCACAGAATACTCATATGGTGTGTATATACATAGTATGTGCATATACATGTAATTATATGTGCAATAGATTATATGCATAATTATATGTTATGTATCTTATTTGTTTATATATGTTATATTAGAAAGTTTTTACAAGTGCAATCATATGTGCACTTTATATATATATATACAGTTTTTATCAAGTAAAGTTATAAAATGATGGAAGAAAAGCTGAGAGCTAACTATATTGTACATTATAATTTTCTATTTTCTTTATTTCAATCATTCTATTGGCTGCATATTAAAAGCAATCATTGATCATAGGAACTGCTTTATGAAACAAACATTTCAATTTTATGGACAAACCAAGGCAACAGCTGTCACAAAACTTTACTTAAGGATTTTCATTACAGCATAGCAATTATAAAACAGGACACTCTGTCTACTGTAGCTGACATGTAATCAGTCTCCACTGTTGTTTTGGCCAAAATGATGTGCATTAAAATATTGCAGGAAAAAACATTTTTATAGAGCAGGAAATTATTTTTAAATGGATTTTCATTATATAAAATAATTTTTTTATAATTCTAATACTATTTTTGAAAAGATATCACAAGTAAATTTTGCTTGAGGAAGATTGTCTGCCTATTATTTATTACAATTATTTCAGAAGTAAATAGAGGGCCAAAAGTTTCTATTGACAGGAAAATAAGTACTAGTTTTCAAAATGCCTACTTTTAAAAATTTCTGAAAATTCATTGATAGAATAACAAAAAAGCCAAATGAAAGTCTTTGTAAATACCTGAAAGCTACAATATAAAGGTCAGAAGATAGTCATTTTTAATATGTTTGCATTTAATACCTATAAACAACTTACTAAGTGCTATACAAGTGTTAGCTCATTTAATTTTTATATTAATTATATGAAGGACTTATGCTTTTTATGTTATAGATGAGACAGCAGAAGAGCAGAGAGGTTAAGTCAAGTCATGCCCAAGGTTTCCATCTAGTACATGGTAAAGCTGGGAACTTTAAGTTCAGTGTTATGATGCCAGAGTCTACTCTTAGTTGGACTTCATGCTACCTAAGCACTGTGGTAATTGAGGAGAGTGCTTGTCATTGTTATCACATATGATTAACAACTTTTCTACACAGTAGATGCAAGTAAAATGTGAAGAATGAGAGGAAGTAGAGAGAGAACATGATTCATAAATTTTAAAAAATATGGAAAGAAGTCATTATGCAGAAATTAAAAACTTATTTCATAGTCACAAAATAAAGCACTTATTATTTTATTCTATAATTTGTAATAGGAAGGGTTTTAATCACTGAATATATTATATTATATATTAATGTATATAATTAGTATGCATTAATAGATCATATACTATAATATATATTCAAAATATTATTCAAGCATGTGATTTTCCTATTTGTAATGCTAATAAAAATAAAATAAATAATTCTCAGATAGCAACATTATATAAAAGAACTCTTTGTATGCCACCATACATATGATAAAGATTTTCAAATGTACCTGGAAAATAACCTTTTTTATCTATTTTTTCCAAACTTAAGGATAACAAGAAGCTCTTCCTCTCTTTCCACTAAAAATAAAAAGAAATGTATCATAACAGTAATATATTTTAAAATGTGTTACTCTTCTAGGGTAGATTTGTCTAGAAAATCTTATAGTATTGTTGACTTTCCTTTTCTTAATTTAAAATATAAAAGCATTTGTCTATATTTAAGAATTAGCTTCTATTTGAAATATGCTAATTTTATTTAAATAATTACATTATTAGACTTGCAACAACAACAACAAAAAGTCTAAAACTAAAGCTTGTATCCTTGCCAAATGTTCTAGTGTCTTTTCATTTATTGTTTTGGATTTGTAAATATCCCAGTAAATAGTAAACTTAGGACTCAACATTATTTTTTTGTCAAATAATTCATTTGTCCAACTATAAACTGGTAAGCATGCTGTGATGATTAATTTTATGTGACAGTTAACTGGGCCACAGTGTGCTAGATATTTGATCAAAAAGTATTTTACATGTTTCTGTAAGACTTTTTTTGTGATGCTTTTTTTGTTGATTTTTTTACATTTTAGATTGAAGGGGTAGATATGAAGGTTTGTTTCATAGGTTTACTGCATGATGGTGAGGCTTGGGCTTCTATTCAGTCCATCACCTAGATAGTGAGAATGGTATCTAATAGATGGTTTTTCAATCCTTATTCCCTTTCCTTTCCCCCATTTTAGCAGTCTTCAGAGTCTATTGATCCCAACTTTATGCCCATGAGTACCCAGGGTTTAGCTCCCACTTATAAGTGAGAACATGCAGTATTCTGTTTTCTGTTTCTCTGATAATTCTCTTAGATCGATGGCCTCCAGTTGCATTTATGCTGTTGCAAAGGACATGATTTCATTTCTTTTTATGGATGCATATTATTCCATGCTATATATGTACTATATTATTTACCCAGTTCACTGTTCATTGGCACCTAGGTTGGTCCCATGCTTTTACTATTGTGAATAGTGCTGCAATAAACATACAAATGCAGGTGTCTTTATGTTATCTTGGGTAGATACCCAGTAGTGTGACTGCTGAGTCAAATGGTAAATCTATTTTTAATTATTTGAGAAATATTTGAATTGCTTTTCAAGAAGTTGAATTAGTTTACATTCCCATCAACAGTATATGAGCATTCCTTTTCTCTGTAGCCTCGCCAACATTTATTGTGTTTTGACTTTTAAATAATAGCCATTCTGACTGTTGTGAGATAGTATCTCATCAAGATTTTGGTTTTCATTTTTCTGATGATTAGTAATCTTGAGCATTTTTTTTTTTTTTTTTTTTTTTGAGTTGGAGTCTCACTCTGTCGCCCAGACTGGAGTGCAGTGGCCGCTCCCAGCCACCGCAGCCTCGACCTGTGGTCGAGCCCTCCAAGTAGCTGGAATTACAGGCATGCGCTACCACCCCCTGCTGATTTTTTGATTTATTGTAGAGATGAGGTCTCCCAGGCGGATCTCGAACCCGCAGGCTTAGGAAATCCACTCACCTCAGCATTCTTTATATGCTTCTTGACTGCTTGCCTGCCTTGCTTTGAGAAGCCTGTTCAAGAAATTTACTAACTTTTTAAAGTTTTTTTAAATTTATTTCTACTGCTGATTCATTTGAGTTTCATACAGATTCTGGCTATTAGGCCCTTGTCAGATGCATAGTTTACAAATATTTCCCTCATTTTGTAGATTGTCTCTTTACTCTGCTGATGGTTTCTTTTGCTGTGCAGAAGATTTTTAACCTGATAAGTCTCACTTGTCAATTTTAGTTTTTGCTGCATTTGCTTTTGGGGATGTAATCATGAATTGATTGCCTAGGCTGATGTCCAGGAAATTGTTTCTCAAGTGTTATTTTAGAATTTTTATAGTTTGGGGTCTTATATTTAAGTCTTTAACCCATTTAAATCAATTTTTTGTATATGGTGATTGATAGGAGTCCAACTTCATTCCTCTGTGTATGGTTATCCAGTTTTTATAGCACCATTTGTTGAATAGGATGTCCTTTCCCCATGCTTTTTTTTTTTTGTCATGTTGTCAAATATTAGTTGGTTTTATGTCAGTGGCTTTATTTCTGGGTTTTCTATTTTGTTACACTTGCCATGTGTCTGTTTTTGTACTAGTTACATGCTATTTTGGCTACTGTAAACTTGTAGAAAAGTTTAAAGTGTGGGAGTGTGATATCTCCACTTTTTGCTTACAATTGATTTGGCTAATAGGGCTCTTTTTTTGTTTCTGTATGAATTTAAATATTATCTTTTCTACTTCTGTGAAAAAATGAAGCTGATACTTTGATATGAATTGCATTGAATGTGTAGATTGCTTTAGGCAGTGTGAACATTTTAAAGATGTTGAATCTTCTAATCCATGACCATGAGATGGTTTTTTATTTGTTTGTATCCTCTTTGCTTTCTTTCAGCAATGTTTTGTGGTTCTCATTGTAGAGCTCTTTCATTTCTTTGACTAGATGTATTCTGAGGTATTTTATTTGTATTGATGCCATTGTGAATGAGATTGTGTTCCTGATTTAGTTGGTGTATTGAAATTCAACTGATTTGGGGGCACTGATTTTGTATCCTGAGACTTTACTATAGTCATTTGTTAGTCCTAGGAATTCTTTGGTGGAATGTTCTGGTTTTTCTAGGTATGGAATCATATCATCTGCAAAGAGAGTTAATTTAACTTCTTTTTTTTTTTTCTATTTGTATACCTTATGTTTCTTTCTCTTGCTTGATTGCTTTATCTGGGTTAAATAAGAGTGGTGAGAATGGACGTCCTTGTCTTTTTCTTGTTGTTAGGTGGAAAATTTCCAGGTTCTGACCCTCAAGTATGGTGTTGGTTGTGATTTTGTCATAGATGGTTCTTATTATCTTGTGGAATGATTCTATAATGCCTAGATGGTTGAAGGTTTTTATTATGAATGGATGCTATCAAATGCCTTTCCCACAGCTATTGAGATAATCATTTGATTCTTGGTTTTACTTATTTTATGTGGTAGATTACATTTGTTGATTTGCTTATGTTGAACCAGCCTTGACTCCTGAGAATAAAGCCTACCTGGGTCATGATGAATACTCTTTGTGATCTGCTGTTTGGTATAGTTTACTGTATTTTGTTCAAACTTTTTGCATTTATGTTCAGAAGGGGTAGCAGCCTGTAGTTTTCTTTCTTTGCTGTGTCATTGACAATTTATGGTACCAGGATATTATTGGCTTCATAGAATGTGTTAGGGAGAGAGTCCTTCCTTCTTGATTGTTTTGAATGATTTTAATGGATTGGTACCAGCTCTTTCTTGTACATCTGGTGGAATTTGTCTATGAATATACTTAGTCCAGGGCTTTTTTTCAGTATGTAGGTTTTTATTATTGATTCAGTTTTTTGGCTTATTTTTTATCTGTTCAGGATTTCAGTTTCTTTTTGTTTTAATCTTGGGAGGTTGTTTGTTTCCTCTAGAATTTCTAGCTTACATGCATACAGATATTTATAATAGTCTCTAATAATCCTTTATATCTCAGTTTTTTATTTTTTGTTTTTTGTTTTTGATCAATCTGGCCAGAAGTCTGTCAATCTTATTTATCCTTTCAAAAAACCAGATTTTGTAATTGTTGATCTTTTGCATTTTTTGGTCCCAATTTTATTTAATTTTATTCTAACTTTGGTTATGTCTTTCCTTTTACTAGCATTGGGTTTAGTCTGTTCTTTTTTCCATTTCCCTGAGGTGTGACATTAGGTTATTTGAGATCTCTCTATCTTCTTGATGTGGGTGTATAATGCTATAAATTTCTCTCTCAGCACTATATTGATGGCATCCCAGGGTTTTGGTATGTTGTGTCTTAATTTTCATTTGTTTCTAATAATTTTTTAAATTTTTGTCCTGATTTTTTGTTTACCAAAACAATTTTCAGGAGCAAGTTGTTTAATTTCCATGTGGTTGAAGCTTCCTCTTGCTGTTGACTTTCATTTTTATTCCACTGTGGTTTATGAAGATGCTTGGTATGATGTCAATTTTTGAAATTTATTTAAACTTGATTTATTGCTGAGTGTGGTTGTTGGATGGAGTATTCCTGTAGATGTCTATTATACCTTATTAGTCAGTTGTCAAATTTAAGTCCAGATTTCTTTGTTAATTTTCTGCTTGATGGGCTGTCAAAACTTGTTAGTGTGGTGTTGAATTCCCCCCTACTCCTGTGTATCTATGTCCTCTCTTCAGTGAAGTAGTAATTGTTTTGTAAATCTGGATGCTCCTTTATTGGGTGTGTATATATTTAAAATAGAAAATCATTGTTGTTATTTGAATCCTTTATCACTATGTAATGCCTTCATTGTTCTTTTTTTGCTTTTATTGTTTAAAATCTGTTTTATCTGATATAACACTAGGTAACCCCTGCTGTTTTTGTTTTTCATTTGTGTGGAAGATCTTTTTCCATCCCTTTACCTTGAATCTATGGCTGTCATTAGAAGTGAAATGGATTTCATGAAGACATCAGAAGGGTGGATCATGCTTAACGTTTAAATCCATAGACTGAATAAAGCAGACTGTCCTCCCTAATGTGAGTGGGCCTCATTCAATCAGTGGAAGGTCTGAGTAGAACAAAATGGCTGACTCCCTGAGAGTAATAGTGAATTCCTTCCGCCTGACAGTCTCTGAGCTGAGACATCACTTTTTTCTGCCTTTGTATGTCAATTATAATATTTGTTCTTTCTGGGTCTCAAGCATGCCAGTCTTTAAACTGGGACCACACCATCAGTTCTCCTGGGTCTCCTACTTGTGTACTGTGGAACTTGGTACTTGTCAGCCTTCATAATTGATTGAGCCAGTTTGCTATAATAAATCTCTTTTTCTATAATTTGCATCTTTTGGGTTCCGTTTTTAAATTTTTCAGGAAGCATTTTCTTTTTCTTTTCTTTTCTTTTTTTTTTTTTTTTGAGTTGGGAGTTTCACTCCGTTGCTCAGGCTGGAACACAGTGGCACGCTCCCGGCCACCGCAGCCTCGACTTGCTGGGCTCCAGTGATCCTTCCACCTCAGCCTTCCAAGTAGCTGGAACTACAGGTGTGTGCTACCTCACTCAGCTAATTTTTGATTTATTGTAGAGATGAGGTCTCGCCAAGTTGCCTGGATGGTTCTTGAACCCATGGGCTTAGGCAATCCACTCACCTCGGCCTCCCAAAGTGTTGGGATTATAGGATGAGCCACCAAGCCCAGCCTGAAGCATTTTCTTAATTATCTAGATTATTCTTATTATGTTAAAGCAAGAGTTTTTCCTTTAGTCATCTCTGAGTATTTCTAAACACAAAACATGCAGAATGTGAGAGAGTCAAGCTAGTAATTCTAATAGCTACTACTAATTCAAGAAAATTAACCAACAGTAGCAAATTAAGCAGAGTTCTTGATTAATTAGAAAAAAATAATTATGAGGTTAATAATTACCACCTTTCCTAAATCAGAAAACTTTGATTTCTTATCTATTTATAAAAGAACATTTCCTGTGAAGAAAAAAAAACACTAAATAACTTGTCAAAGATTTAACCTTCTTTTTTCTTAATTTTTTGCTGTCTCTCAATAGTATAGATTTATAAAATATTCATCTGTCTAGCTGGGTACTGTGTCATGTGTCTATAGTCCCAGTGACTTGAGAGGCTGAGGTAAATGAATTTGCTTGAGTCAGGATATTGCAGTTACAGTGACCTAGGATCATGCCACTGAACTCCAGCCTGGGTGACTTTATGTCTAAAAAGAAAAAAAAACCCATCTATTTTGATTTCTTATTTAATAATATATTATTTTAGTCGGGCTCGGTGGCTCAGCCTGTAATCCCGTGCTTTGGGAGGCTGAGGAGAGTGGATTGCCTGAGCCTGCGGGTTCGAGACCCTCATGGGCAACTTGGTGAGACCTCATCTCTACAATAAGTCAAAAAATTAGCCGGGCGTAGTGGCACGTGCCTGTAGTTCCAGCTACTTGGAAGGCTGAGGCAGAAGGATCGCCGGAGCCCAGCAGGTCAAGGCTGCGGTGACTGGGAGTGGCCACTGCACTCCAGTCTGGGTGACAGAATGAGACTCCAACTCAAAAAAAAAAATTATATATATATAATTTTCTGAAATCATTATTTGTTTTTTCTTTACACTCAACCTTTTTTTTCTGCTAAATTATTTTGTCCTAAGGATGAACTTTTATGAAACAAATAAGCAAAATAATTTGAAATTAACATCTTTCCAGTTAAACCTATTCAGTCTAGAAACAAAGTTAAAGTTGTAATTTTAGAATACTTTAGTACTTGAAATCAGGATGCTTTCACCTGATTAAAGAAATATCCTACTTGTGTGTGCCTTTCTTAGATAATTATATGATTGATACAAAATGTCTTAATTGCTAATGGAACTAGACATTTGTTACTATAAATGTAATGGTTAGGCAGCTAATTAGGTTAGAAGTAGTCTGTGTCATTATTTGCATTGTTCGTATGTTGAATGAGACAAATTGGATAATCAAGAAGACCAAAAAAGCCTTAACTTTGCTTTTTCTCCTCTCCCTTAAATCTAGAACCAATTCTTGAGCATTTAACCTTCTGCTTTTTCTCTATACTGTTTTTCATCATGTTATTTCTCCGTTCAAAATAAAAAGTCTATAAGAACAAATTAGAAAGTATATCAGGCAGAAATATAAAGAAAACACAGACACACACACACATACACAAAACATGTTCATGTGTTCACAAACAGACACAATAGAAACAGAAAAAAATCCATAATCACATAAATAGTTTTAAAGTGTAGTCCACTAAGACCATGTGTTCTTTTGTTCAGATATATTTATTCTCTTTATTAATTCATTCAATATAATGATTCCACAAATATTATTTATGCACCTAATATATACTGGCACTGTTGTGAGCATCAAGACTTCACAGTGATGAGGATACAGGAAAATATTCGTCCTTTTGGAATTTGGAAGTTATATTTATGTATATCAATGGTCATTGCATATTTAAGGAATATGAGTTTGCCTATTTTGCATTTTAAAGTGCTCCTTTATTAAACTTCTGTATAACTTATAAAGGTTTCAAATACATTTCCTTGGTATAAATAAATTGCTAATTTAATCTTTTACTCTCATGAGGTTTTTATTACTACTACAATATATAGCTGTCTCCAATCTTACCACCTAATAAAACATTCTGCTCCCTCCATGCTATCTTTTAAGTGGTATTAACTGTTATGCACTTACTATAGTGGAAACCTCTGTACATATAAAATTCATATGGCACACATTTATATATGTGTTATGTGTATGTAGATGTATGTGTACACACACAATTAAAAGAATCACAGTCAAACACATTTTTACTTATCAGCTAGCTCAAGATAGGGGGTCACTGATATTTTGAAAGTCAATAGTGAGATACTACTGAAGCCAATCTGTCTATGTGCATTCCCATTTGTACCCATGAACCTGAATTTTATGTTTCATCATACTTCTGTCCCTAAACATTTAATCACACACACGCACATGCACATGCACACATACACATAAAACATATTGTTCAGTTTTTCATGTTCATTTTTTCAGTCTTAATTTTGGATAGCCAGTTTTTTCCTGCTGATCTGCAGTGTCTACTCTGCAGCATCTCATTTCAATATATGGTAAAAATGTCTGTCAGTTTTCTGTTTGGTGACATTGTTTTTGCCTATCCCTGCGACCATACCAACATTTCTAATAATAAGTGCTATAACCTGGCATGATATTTTGCCTAACTTGTTTTTCTTGTTCGTATGATACCGAGTCTTTCTATTTCATAGACATAGCATACGTTTGCATTTATTTCTATCTTTGTTAATGTCCCATAAGAAATGGCTTTACTGCTGGGCTCAGTGGCTCAGTCTATAATCCCGTGCCTTTGGGAGGCTGAGATGAGTGGATTGCCTGAACCCGCGGGTTCGAGACCCGCCTGGGCAACGAGACCTCATCTCTATAATAAATAAAAAAATCAAACGAGTGTGGTAGCACATGCCTGTAATTCCGGCTACTCGGAAGGCTGAGGCGGAAGGATCGCCGGAGCCCAACAAGCGAGGCTGCGGTGGCCGGGAGCGGCCACTGCACTCCAGTCTGGGCGACCGAGTGAGACTCTAACTCAAAAAAAAAAAAAAAAAAGAAATGGCTTTACTTTTTAGAATATAAAATTTAAATCTAATTTGATTTTTCTTAAATACCTTTCTGTTCTATTATAAATGTTATTTTAATCACAATTTCTAACAAATTGTTCTTCTCTTTATTAATTATTCAATATAATTTCAATATAGATATAAAATTTTCTTTTGTATGTTAAAATTACATCCAGAAATGTATCTGTTATACTTTGACTGGTTATTTTTTGTGTTCCATGTAGATATAATTTGTGTTTTTCATTCAAAATTATATTCATTGTTATTATTTTAAAAGTTTATCCTGCTAACTTATAATTTTAGTACAATTTTTACTAAAAGAATACAAGTCTTGTTCTTGATTCTAAATGATGTACTTTTATTATTTCTCCATTAGTAATGATAGTAACTAAATATGGTTTCTTTACTTTATAGGTAAAGTACAATAAGAACTGACCTGGACACCGGATTTAATTAAATAAAGTGAGTTATGTCTTTGGCCAAATATTTGGGGTAGAATCATTGAGGCAACAACCTACTGTAGTGCCAATAAGAGAAAACTGGGAGTAGAGAACTAAAGAAGTTTGGTGTATTAGTTACCTCTTGTTGCAATAACAAATTATCACAAATTTATTGATTTGATTTGAAATGACATGAATTTATTCTCTTATAGTTATTGAGATCAGAAGCCCTAAAATGGTTCAGCAGGGCCATATCTCTCCTGAAGGTTCTAGAGAAGAATTTATTTCCTTGACTTCTCTAGTTTCTAAAAGTGTTTTAACCTCCCTTGGTTTGTGGTTCCTTCTTTCATATTGAAAGTCAACAGGCTATATTTTGAATTTTTTTCTCTCTCTCAACCTTTTTGTCTTTCTCTCTTCTTCTTTTGTTACTTACCTTTTTCTGACTCTAACTCTTGCAGGGATGTTTTTGATTACTTTGATTCCACCAAGCAATCTAGAATAATCTTGCATCTCAACATTTTTAATCATAGCAACAAAATCTCTTTATAATCCATATAAGATAACATACACAGAGATTCTAACAATTGGGATATGGACATTTTGGGGAATGGACATTATTCAGCCTGCCACCGTGATTTAAGACAATGCCTTTTTAAGTTTTCTACAAATGAAATAAAGAAACAGAGAAAACTTTGCTAAAAATTATCAATAATTCCAACATATAAAGTCAATGAGTAAATTAATTCACATCTTAATTTTCCAAAGTGGTTTAATTTTTGATCTCTGATCCTCTTTGTTTTGTTTATTTGCCTGTGCCTTCAAAAAGGTTTACTTTTCTGGGGACAGAATTTTAAGCAATACCAACATAAGTTCCTTTACTCAAAGATCTCTCAGTTTAGGAAGAATGTCTAACAATAATAAACAGAAGGCAGCAATGCATTCATGACACATAAAATCATGGGGGCTTTGGGAGCACATTTCAAGAGTAACTGATACAACTGGGAACAGGTAAAGTTTATGGAAATTTTCTCTAAATCTCGTGACACGTAAACTGAGACTCAAAACTTGAGTAGAAGTTAGTAGACATGCAAAGGAAGAGTGTGGGCTGTGGTATGGTGTAAGAGAGATTCCTGAGATACAAGAGATATGAATATACCAAAGACAGATAATCAAAGCTTATTTGAAAATGGAGACAGGTCTGATATGGCTATAATGTAGGGCGGGGGGAATGAAGGCAGGAAGAAAGTTCAGGAAAAATATTGCCGAGATATGGTGCTCTCTTGATTTTTTGATTTATTTATAACCTTTGCTTCTTAGTATTCTTTACTTGATCTTCTCCCTCCCGCCATTAACTGTTGTCTCTAGACCTCAGTCCACTTTTCTTACTCTGCAAACTTTTCATAGTTTAGCTCCAATCACTGTGCTCTTAAAAAAAGTACTATCTAGTTGACAACACTAAGACCTATGTCTTCAACTTTGTCTTATCTCCTTGCGTAGGATGCCATTATCCATTTATTGCCTCTCTGCTATTGCCCTTCTGTTCCAAATTTACCCTTCAGCACTTCTCTGAGATGGGCCCTTTAAACCCTTTTTATTTACAATTAGCAGGATGTTAAGCTTTGCCAATAAAGTGCACAGGAGAGACTGTAAGAAGAAAAAGACAGCTCTTCCAGGTTTCACTGTGTTAATTTTGCTTTTCCTTGTTCCTGTTAAGTGACTGGTCAGTGGAACAAATGTGTGAGACAGGTGATGGTGGCCTGTCTCAGCTATGTTCCCAGGGCATACAATTCTGCCATGACTGTGTAGCTCTGGCCTGGACACAGTGACCATCTTCCTAACGTGCTAAGGATGTAAATACCACATACTCTGGGCTTTATGTCCACGAGGGCCAGCAGACTGTCCGTGTGCCCATAAACCAGCCTATGCTTTCCCGATCCCTAGAGGATTTTTTCTTGCTGCCCATTAGCTAGTGACCAGATCTCACCTGGGTAACCCAACACATCTCTCCACTATCCAGTGGACTTCAATCACATGTTCTCCTATTAGGGCTAAAGTCAAGTCTTGGTGAGGGTCCCTCTTTCCAAGTTTGTACTTCCTTGAGTGTTCTTCTTCAGGCTAAAAGTACCCTTTACAGTTCTTTATACAACTTTGCAGTGATTCTCCTATTGTTGTTTAAAATTTTTAATATTAGCAACTTCTGTTTAAGTTAATATAGGGTTTCTAATGCCTGAATGGACTCATAATAATGTACATGTGATATCCCTAAATGAATACTCAAGTGACCAAACTCGAATGCATTAAATTGAAGGTCAGGCACCCTATTCCATTATTCATATTCTCTTTCTATATTCCTTAGCTTAAAAATAGTCCCAGTGTCCCAGAACCCAAGAGTCATTATAAAATTTTATATCTATCTCTGACTTTATATTCATAAGATTGTTAAGTGATATGAATCCTGTATATTGAAAAAACTTCAATTCTATCTACTTTACCATTCTTGTCAGATAACACGATTCTCTTCTAGTTTTTTTATTTATAAACAGAAATAATAATTCAACTATTTAAAGATTCTTATGGTATTATAGAACCTATATATCAGTTATGTAGCAAATTATAATACTAGGGTTCAAGGAATTGCACACTTCTTTTTTTTTTTTTTTATTCAGAGATGAGCTTTTGTCATGCTGATCAAGCTGGTCTTGAAGTCCTGAGCTCAGGCAGTCCTCTTGCCTCTACCTTCCAAAGTGCTGGGATTACAGACTTCAGCCACCACAGCTGGCTTCTTTTGTTCTTAAAACAAACAATTTTTTGATTCTCAGTCATCTCAGGAAAATAATTCAATCTCAATTCAGCATCATCAGTTTTTTAAAAAAGATTTTAAATGGTTGAAGTAATCCTATGTACTTAGGAAAGACCGCTGACATCTTCAATTTAGGTTAGAGGCTATAGACATGTTTATTTTGTAGGCCAATGTAATCTTCAAGACTGGCAGCTATTTGATTTACATCAAACACAAAAATGAGCTCTTTTTCTGAAACATCCAAGATCACAGCATTAAGTATGCTCAAGACTTATCCTATAGCAATCTTTTATTAAGGGTACATTTAAAAATGGATCTTGGTCTTGTCTGTAAAAAATTTCTATACTCCTTTTGTAACACATTCCAAGGATGCTGGTATTTCCTATTTTGGTAATAGTTCTTACTCCTACTGAGTTTAGCTATCTTTTTTTTTCCCTCGTAAATTCTAAGCATATAACTTCATTTTTTTCATCTGCTATGGTAATTTAAGTCCTCCCAACTTATCTAGACTTCCGCTAACTAAATAAGGCAGTTGCCTTTTACAAACTTAACAACTGTTGCTTCTTGGTCCATAACATGAAAGTTACCAAAGCAAGGAAAAGCAACATTATAGAAAATTCTGGAGATGGGTAAGAGAAACGAAATATAGTAGTGGGAACAGAAAATAAGCTAAGCTACTATGTTAACTTTTTAATATAAGACAACATCATTGTTATCGTTTTTATTGACATGGATAAATTCAGTAACTCATACTCTTTGCCTGCCTCTGTACTTTACCATGTTAAATAATTAACTAAAACATGTATTAATCTATATTATTATTATTGTTTTTATTATTTTTGAGTCAGAATCTCACTCTGTTGCTCAGTCTGGAGTGCAGTGGCACACTCATAGCTACCGCAGCCTCGGCCTGCTGGGCTCAGGTAATTCTTCCACTTCTGCCTTCCCAGTAGCTGGAACTACAGGCAGGTGCCACCATGCCCAGTTAATTTTTTGATTTATTTTTGAGATGAGGTCTTACCAAGTTGCCCAGACTGGTCTCGAACCCCTGGGTTCAGGCAATCCTCTCGCCTCTGCCTCCCAAAGTGCTGGGATTACAGGTGTGGGCCACTGTGCCCAGCTATATTAATCTATATTAATTAGAGGAGTCTCCTTACAGCTGTTGTATTTTTTATAGGTTAAATGAACACCTTTTCATATAGCCACTTGGAAATTATCTTCATAATGTTCTGTATCTCCCATATTATGAGCAAGCAATGGTCATTTTAAGGACTGGCATAGAGGAAACTATGTCAACTTTGAGCTATGATGGACCTCAAATTAATCTACGCCCATATGAGGGTGGGCCACTTAAATTTGTTTGGTTGTAAACAAGAGAAATCAATTTTATCCTAATCCAGAAAACAGTTTTCTTAGTTTATATAATCAAGTGTTGTCATATGTAAGCATTTTACTTTACAGTTTATGCATTCCTCACAATATTTAAGTTATTCTACAATAGCAGCTAGAATTTCCCACAGTTAACGCAAAGATCCAGAGACCACAATAGACAAACTAATTAACTGCTCTCAAAATGCAAGTCATGGGAGTCACTTCCTCTTCTCTGTCTTTCAACTGCAGTCTGACTATTGTTTATTTACCAATCTTAGTGTGGGCACATAATTCTAAATACCATACACTGCTCAGAGGATCCTGTTGCCTGCCCCATTCCTGGAACCAGTTTTATGATTAATTGGTGCTCTTTGATTACAAGCAAAATAAATAAGCTTTTACCAGTCTGAGAAAAAAATAAATATTGATAGGATTCTAGGTATTTCACAAACTCAGAATAATAACTGAACAAACTAATTTACAAAAGAGAGAAATTATAGCAGCTCTAATGATCTAGATCAGGGGTCAGCACATGTTTTCTTACAGGGGCAGTTAGTAAATATTTTAGGCTCGTGGGTCATTTGATTTCCATTGCAACTATATACCTCTGCCATGTAGTGTGAAATTAGCCATACACAGCACATTAACAAGTGAACATGACTGTGTTCCACTGAAACTAATCACAAAAACAGAAAGCTGATCTTCATTTGTTAAAACCTGATCTACATAATAGCAACCAACAAATGCACTCTTGGTTTTCTTTGTGCCATTCTGTTCAAGATTTTAAATCCTAGGAGGGACATGCACTGGACTTAGTAGCTTGCCACTTTTCTAGGGTTAAATGGATATTTTGATTGACTGTTCCATCACTAGATTGAGGAAAGGGTTGAGGGGATATTGGAATGGTGTTTTTAATAGAAGAAAATAATATTGAGACTATATTTCTTTTATATATTTTTATTACAGAAAGTGCACATTATGTGCAATTCTTGAGGAAATAAATGATATAAAAACCTGAAAACTGTGTCGGTACACATTCAAAAATTATATTTTCAACTCTTCATGAATGAATCTGATGACCATGTTTCCATTTATAATATGCCTTAGAATGAAATGGATGAGAAATTGGAGTTGTTTAGATAATGAAGAAATTTTCCAATGGCCCAACATTTAAACCTCAGTGAAAGTTTATTGTTTTCTATCTGTAATCAACATCGTATTATTATTCATCTGAAAAGGGCTCACTTAGTTATTTATGTATAACTAATTGCATTTTAAGTAGGTAATTTTATGTATGGGATACATTTATATATTCAGTAGATGTTTTCAAGTCTTATAAAACTGCTACCCTGGTGTATCTGTATACAACACCTTATGTCACTTTTAGACCGACATGTATGAAAACTAAAAATGAAATTTTTTTTAGAGACAAAGGTTCTGTGATATAGCATTGCTTTATTGAATTCAATCAGAATTTAGCATTATCCAAAAAAGCTGTATCCTATTTAAAGAGTTTTTAATTACTAGGTCTGAATTAGATTGAAAATAGATGCATGGAACCATTAAGGGACCTAATTATCTATAGCTGACAATTGGTCCAGATGTCAGATGCATCATACCAATAGTTTTATATACAAAAATGTTTTTAGTTTAAGAGAATGATTTAACTATTTCAAGCAATTCACGCACAAACAATATTTTCGGATGCATGTAGATGGATAGTTTTAAATTGTTTAAATTTTGTGTGATTTAAAACATGTGTTTACAAAAGAGCAAGTACAATGTAGCCAGATTTGAGTATGTTATCACTGGTCAAAAAAACGAAATTACAGATATTTAGCTTCTTGTTTGAATTCTATTTGTAAAGACTTAGAGTTCTCATAGGCTGAAAAAAACGATAAAAAAATTTAATTCTTTAAATTAAATTTTTAGTTATAAGCATTCAAAGTCTTGTAACTATTAATTATTTACAATAGTACTATATCCTGGGTCTGCTATTCAAAAAGTAGGCTAATTTTTTAAAAAAAATCTTGAACTAGATAGTTCACTTAGTGTCTTTAAGATTTTATTATTCTAGCATTTTTGTTTGTGTGTGTTTGTAAGATAGAAGCAGTTAGCAATTCCTATAATTCATTTCTGTCTTTCAGGAGTCTAAATGCCTAATACTAATTCCAATCAGTGCAAAGGAAATGACATTATATCATTCACTCAGTACTCATTTTAATCATTAATTCATTTATTTATTAACTAATCACATTGGACTCCTATGCAAAAATTTGAACAAGATTTGATCTCCATTCTCAAAGAACATTTACTTTCATGAAAAGACCAAAATTGTGAACACTCACATTATTTTGTAGAGCTATGATTTCATAAAAATGTATTTCATCTTTTAATTCTGTATTTTTTTTAAGAAATACATTGGTCATTTTAAGAAAATTGACTACATTGTTGAATCAATTAGATAACATCTCAATATGACAACAATTAATTAACTTCATATATTTAATTTTCTCATGACAGTTCTTACTGTTCTGCTTATTTATTGCTATGTCAAAAATTACCCTAAAATTCAGTAATGTAAAACAATTATGGCATGTTCACAGATGCTATGGGGCAGTATGAAATTTAGATGACAGAGGGAAAACCATTTATATCTGTTTAATGACATTTGGGTTCTGAACCAACAATGTAAAGCCTTAAGTTGACTCTACATGTAGGAGCTGAATTCACCTGAGGCTTTTCCACTAGCATGTATGGTGGTTGATACTTGCAATGAGCTAGTATCCTAGCTTGGCTTTTAGGTATAATCACTACAGTGAATGTGGTATTTCAATTACTTTCAAGGATAAGCATCTCAAGGGACAGAACCTGGCAGAAATTGTGCTTTCTATTCTAACCTAGCCTTTTCAGTTGTGCCATGTTCCTTCTGCCATATTATACTTAATTGAGGCAGTTAAAAAGACCCATTTACCTTCAAGAGAAAGATAAATATCTCACTTCTTGATAGACCAATGGCAAGTTTCTAGAGTAACATAATATTGTATTCTTTGTTGGATACTTGGACACTACAGAGAGAGAGAGAGAGAGAGAGAGAGAGCGAGAGGGAGAGGAGAGAGGAGAGGGAGAGAGAAAGAGAGGAGGGAAAAAAAGAAGAGTTCTTACCATTGTAATGGCAATAATAGTAATGAATATAATATAATATAATATAATGTAATATGATAATAAACAGAAGATAACATGTTGGCGAGTATGTGGTGAAATTTGAAGACTTAACCATTTCTGGTGGGAATGTATGAAGGTTCAGCTTCCATGGGAAAAAATTTGACAATTCCTTAAAAAGTTAAGTATAAAATTATCATATGACTCAGAAATTTCACTCCTAGGCATATACTCCCCAAAACTGAAGACAGGTACTCAAACTAGTACATGTGCATGTGTGTTCATAACAGCACTATTCACAATAGTCAAACAGTGAAAACACTTCAAATTTTCATCAGTGGGTGAATGGATAAACCATTGTCGTTTGTACATACAATGGAATGTTATTCAGGCATAAAAAGACATGAAGTAGTACTATACACTACAATACACTGACGAACCTGAAAAATATTGCTAAGTGAGAGAAGTCAGATACAATATGTCAAATACTGTATAATTCATTTTATATAAAATATCCAGAATAGCCGGGCTCGGTGGCTCAGCCTGTAATCCCGCGCCTTTGGGAGGCAGAGGTGAGTGGATTGCCTGAGCCCGCGGGTTCGAGACCTGCCTGGGCAGCAAGACCTCATCTCTACAATAAATCAAAAAATCAGCCAGGCATGGTAGCAGCGTGCCTGTAATTCCGGTTACTCGGAAGACTGAGGCGGAAGGATCGCCGGAGCCCAGCAGGTCGAGGCTGCGGTGGCCGGCAGCGGCCACTGCACTCCAGTCTGGGCGACAGAGTGAGATTCCAACATAAAATAAATAAAATAAAATAAAATAAAATATCCAGAATAAATAAGTACATAAAGACAGAACATGATTTGCAGGTTACCAAAGGTGGGGTGTGGAGGACGGCGGTGAGGAATAGGAAGCAACTACTTAAGAGGTATGGGGTTTTATTTTCAGGTAATGAAAACATTTTGTAATTAGAGATTGCACAACATCGTTAATGTACTAAATTACATTGAATTATTTATGTTAAAAATGTCATTTTTATGTTATGGGACTATCACTCCAATATAATTTTTTAAAAAATTAACTAAGTGTAGTGAAGTAGAAAATTAATTATTCAATTGCATAAACAATAACCCGGGATTAACCACAAATGCAAGATCAAAGAACTAGACAAAAATGTGATTTTTTTGAAATTTATATTACAGAAATTGCTAAATATCTCTAAAATATGCATACATATTATTTTTTAAAAAGCATCACAATCTAAAAGTGATTAAATATCACTTTTGGATAATATAATAACTGTTAGATAATAAAATAATCATTATTTTATTAAGAGATGAATATAAATGGTAACTTTAATCACAGGCTAGATTTTTTTAAAAATTTTATTTTAAAGATGTGGGGTAAAATTCAGGATTAGGTATACACACAGGTAGGGTACATGTTCATTATGCAGGTATCCTTGTTGATGAGGTGTGCCCCCCCCACAGATTCCCACTATTGCCAATCCCACTTTTGTGTCCCCTCTCCCACCACCATCAGTTTCCCAGTACTCAAGGCTAGATTTTAAGTTTATCAGATAAACAAAGATTAAAAGATGTTAATGGTATGCCAACTCAGGTGGAGCATGAAGAAGAATTTTCTTCCTTTTTTGGTGGATGTATGTTGCAATTCACTCTTTTTGTGTTGCCACTGAAGTCACCAGTTGACAAATGAGAAGAGACAGCAGCACCTCACATCTTCCAAACCAAAGAATTTTTCCCAACTTGCAATGTTCTCCAAAGGGTGTGACATTCTCTAGATAATGATATCTCTAGATTTTATACTAATGTCCTCGAAAAGTTATAGAACTTTCTTTGATCTTTGATATGCTTTGTGAATACTGGATATTTTTTATTCCTTTTTTTCATAATTGCTTTAAATAAAAAATAAAAACCCTCAGTACATTCAGCTGCAAATTTTTACTCAAGAGTTTTCTATCAATATACAAAAGGGGACCACAAAAACCCTGAGATTTATTTATGTATAAACAATTATGTATTTATTCTTACATATTTACACTTCAGTAATCTTTTAAGTTTCTCTGTGTTTGATGCAATACACCTATTGAAATTCTTTTCTCAATGCTCAAAACCATTTTTGATCTCATCAATTTTGTTACCTTCTAGTGCTTCTGCTGTTCTTTTTGTTGTTTTCTCTTCTACATTGGCAAAAATGTAGCAGAGGAAACCAAAAAAAAGGGGGTTTTCCTTTCAGGACATTTTTCACCCAGGGAAACAAGAAAAAAATGTCACTTGGGGCAAGACCCAGTAAATTGGGAGGCTGGAGCACAATGGCCATGCTGTTTTTCGTCAAAAACTGATTAACACTCAGGGTGGTGTGGTTAGATGCATTGTTATGGTGGAAGAACCAGTTACCTGTTTGACAAAACTCAGAATGCTTCTTCCACAAATCATGATGCAACCTTCTCAAAACTTTAGTTGATCTTCCTTCTGGAGGAACAAATTCTGTGTACTGCAAGAGGCTTATGCTCCTAAAGAAAATTCTATTTTTTTTGAGTCCCTCCTTTTATATTGCAAATATTTAATTCCCCACTTTATTACCAGCTATATATTTTACAGTTAATTTTAATATATTTATTTTAAGATTAAAATATATAATATTTAATTTGTTTTTAAATGTATTTATTTCTTCAGAATCTTCTTTGTGGTAACCACAAAGTGAAAATTCTTCACCATAATACACAGATGTGAGAAACAGATTGCAAATAATCTTTTGAGTACCTTGAAAATATAGATGAAATAGTCTTTGTGAGAATTTGTAGTTAATATGAGACACTTATGTATATAATTTATAATATGATTTTGTATTAGTACTGTTGTAAATATATAATTATATTTGAAAGGAAGTACCTATAGAAAGCTAGAATAATCTTAATTTAGCATAGTTTTTTTTTTTTTTTTCCTCAGTATAACCATTTTTGCTTAGACTTTACCGCTTACATGCTTTGAATCTAGCATAGGCTAGACGTAGATAGATAAATTTCCAGTAGCCAGGTTTTAGGAAGCGTTCAGTCATTCTACTGCAGCCCAAGCTGGCAGCCTACCTCACCACCCTTGGCAAATCTCCATCAGATGCAAGAAAAGGACAGTCCCAAAGTCCAACCTTTCAATTCTTAGTTTAGCATAATAATCTCTAGGAAACTTTCAGGTTCCTTGTCAAAGGTGAAGGATCAAAGATCACCACTTGGCTGGCCGAAGCCATAGAAATGATAATATGACCACATTTTGGTCAAGGAGTTTGTGGATTGCAAACATCTGACAAGTCTCTTGCAGGAAAATCCCCTTCCCTTGACTCACATCTAGCCCACTACCAAGGCAATCATGTGACTAACCCACCCATTTGCCTGCTGCTCATCACCTGACATCAGTACTGCACTTACCTGCTCCTTCATGATGACATGGAACAGACCACCACTCAATCACCTTAATGACCTTTCTCACATCAAAGGGAAAGGTTAAAAGGACTCAACCACAAGTAGACATTTGTCATTGCCTTACTAGACTCTGCTGTGGCCATGTGCCCTTTGAGCTTTGGTCATCACCATGTTTTCTGGCTTTGACCCCCTTCCCTGCCTTGGAGAGGTGAATTTCCTCTTTATTTCTCTCCCTCTCTCTAATTTACTTTCTAAATAAACTATATTATCTAATCTAACTTCTGTGCAATTCTTTGCATCTTTCATGTGGCATTGAATTTCACACCAGACACTAACACCCCCAGTGGGCCTGACCCAACATTCTGGAGGCCCTGTTGGGAGTATGACCCTAACGATATTTATTTTTTTGTTCCATGTGTGGCCATTTCAGGGAAATGTTTATGCTAAAGCTCATATAAAGATGTAAATATTGAATGTGAAAGAATTATTGTAAACAATATTTATTTACACACATACACACACATATTTATTTATTTTGTTTATATTTAAGACTCATAAATTTTCTTAAACACCTATATACAAATTAGTTCCCTTTTCTAAACTAAGATTTATAAAACAAGCATTTAGCTAATATTCACATTTTCATTAAAAATAAACTGTACAGCATAATAAAAGTTAGATGGTTAAAATAAGACTAACATGTTAAATAACACTACAATAAAAATTTACAGCAATGTTATAATTGAATAATAATAATAAAATAAATTCAATAATAATAAAATAAAAATATTTCCATTCTAGAAAATGTAGAAAATTTAAAGACTAATAAAAAATTCCAACATCCACAAATAATTATTAATGCATTGATACAAATAATTCCTCCTATTCATTTAAAAAATACATACTTTATATCTGTACAAAAGCATACAAGAATTCTTTGGGTTTTTTTGTTTTGTTTTAGTTGGAGTCTCACTCCATTGCCCAGGTTGGAGAGCAGCAGCATGCTCACAGCCACCCCAGCATCGACTTGATGGGCTCAGGCAATCGGTCCACCTCAGCCTTCCAAGTAGCTGAAACTACAGGCATGTGCTACCATGCCTGGCTAATTTTTTTGATTTATTGTGGAGATGAGGTTTTGTCAATTTGCCCCGACTGGTCTCGAATCCATGGACTCAGGCAATCCTCTTACCTCGGCCTCCCAAAGTGCTGGGATTACAGGCTTGGGCCACAGCGCCCAACCAACAATAATTCTTTCACATTCAATATTTACATCTTTATATGAGCTTTGGCATAAACATTTCCCTGAAATGGCCACACATGGAACCAAAAAATAAAAATAAAAATCTTTTTAAGTGGCACAAGAAATGTATGTTTAAAACTTCTTTTTAACAGGACGGGAATATATAAATACATTCATGATAACATCTAACATAATACAAAAACGTCCCATGATAACACTAAATATTTCCTGTTCCTCGCCACAGTTCTGTTAAAGAGAAAAATAGAAATAATTGCTTTTTTAGATGTTGTAACATAATTGACTTTCTGGTAAACCTTCAGTATTCAGCCAAAAGGTACATTAAGGTGGGGGGTAGGGATGGAGGAGTTAGATTTTAAAATCAAACTGTGGTTTTAACTTAAAAAGAAATAGCTACCCATATGCATATAAGTTTGTCATTTCAAATGTTAATTTATGTAGATAAATTATTGTCGGGGTCAGCAGGATGATGAGAACATTGGTAAAGAATCAAGTGTTTTTGCTGCAAAAGATAATGAGCCACAGAGTTTTAAACAAGTAAAATAATGGGAATAACAAACATAATGCAGTTTATATCCCTTACTTTTATTGTGCTCTGAAATTAAAAGCAGTAAAATGTTTATTTAGAAGTAAATATGTAAAGTAGGTATTGTTATGCTGCTTAATCCTTCCAGAAAGAGTACTAATGTCTGCAAGGCTTAAGTTTGAGATCTAGACTTTCTTGCTTTTTACAATGTCCAAGTTACTTATTCAACACTTTTTTTCACATGGAGAAAGAGCATAGTATTACTATCATATCACACTGTTGTACGACCCTAAATGAGATAATGGATATGTAGAACTCAGTCTGAGTCTGGCCTACTGTGCTTCTTATTCTTCCCCTAGTAAAATCTAAACTTGCTTTTCCTTTTCTTCCTTACTGACAGCTACTTCATACTGAAGTCTATCATTTTCTCTCCTGGTCACTGTGGGTTGGGCAGATACTAAAAAATTGAGATACTAGAGTTAATAAAATGTCAGGCATTTTGTTAGGGTTCTGTTGGTCACTGCACTTTTATTTACCTGTTTGCACAAAGATTGTGTTCTTTTCATCTCTTTTTCCTCTCCTCTCTTTACCTTGACTGGTCTCTCCTCTCCTCTCCCCTGCCCTCCTCTCTCTTTTTTCTTTCCTTTGTCTTTTCTTTTTCTTTAACTTTCATCACTTACTGGGATGATTCTTATTGTTAGGTATCATGGATAGGTTTTCCTAAGTATGAGTAAAGTTTTTCAAGTATGTGTTTTGTTCAATATAGAATTTCAAACCTTCTTCAATTCTATTTTCATAAACTTTTCTAAAACTATAAATATAATTTCTTGCTTTTTTTTTTTGCTCTGCTCTTTCTAATATGTATAGGTTGGAACTGGTTGTCCTGTCTTCTCTATTTTTATGTTCTAATTATTTTATTCTTCTTTTTTTATTTTTTAAATTTCAGATTCAAGTGATATGTGCCAGTTTGTTACATGAATGTATTGTGTGATGGTGAGGTTTGGGTTGTGTTTGGTTTTCTGTTCCTATGTTAGTTCACTTAAAATAATGGCCTCCAGCTGCATCCACATTACTGCAAATAAACGGTTTTGTTCTCTTTTACAGCTGCATAGTATTCCATTTTGTGTATATGTACCTTATTTCTTTATCCAATCCACCATTGATGGGCAACTACATTTGTTTTATACTTTTACTATTATGAATAGTGCTGCGATAAACATATGAGTGTAAGTGTCTTTTTGATAGAATGATTGATGCTCTTTTGTGTATATACCCAGTAGTGGAATTGGTGGATCAAATGGTAAATCTGTTTTATTTATACAAGAAATCTCCAAGCTGCTTTCCACAGTGGTTGATCTAGTTTACATTTTCACACCAACAGCTTTTCTCTGTACTCTTGCCAAAATATTTTAAAATTATAATTACAGTCATTCTGATTTAAATGAGATGGTACCTCATTGTGGTGTTGATTTGCATTTCTCTGATGATAAGTGATGGAGAGCGTTTTTTTTTGTATGTTTATTGGCCACGTGTATGTCTTCTCTTAAAAAGTGTCCCTTTGTGTGTTTTTTGCCCATTTTTAAGTGTATTTCATTTTCTTTTCAGTTCATTTAAATTTTTTATAAGTTCTGGATATTAGCCATTTTGTCAAATGCATAGTTTGAAAATATTTCCTCCCATACTATATGTTGTCTATTTGCTACTTTGATGGGTCATTTTGCCATGCAGAAGTTCTTTAGTTGAATAAGTCTCACTTGCCAGTTTTTGTTTTTGCTGCATTTGCTTTTGAGGACTTGGTCACCAATGTATTTCCTAGGTAGGTGTCAAGAAATATGTTTACTAGGTTTATTTCTAGCATTTTTATATTTTGAGGTCTTACATTTATGTCTTTAGTGCATCTACAGTTAATTTTTGTATATTATGATGAGTAGGGGTCCAGCTTCATTGTTCTCCATATGGTTAGCTAGTTTTCCCAATATCATTTATTGAATAGTCTGTTCATTCCTCAATGCTTATTTATTCTGATTTTTTCAAAGATCAGTTGGTTTTGGATGAGAAGCTTTATTTCTGCATTCTTTATTCTGTTCCATTGGTCTTAGTGTCTATTTTTTGTACCAGCACCATGGTGTTTTGGCTGCCGTAACCTGTAGCAAAGTTTGAAGTCTGTCAGTGTTAGGTTTCTGGCTTTATTCTTTTTGCTTAGAATAGCTTTGACCATTTGAGCTCTTTTTTGTTGTTGTTTCTGTATAAATTTAAAAATTAGTTTTGCTAGATCTGTGAAAAATGATACTGGTAGTTTGAAAAGTATATCATTGAATTTGTAGAATGCTTTGAGCAATGTGGTCATTTTGTTGATAATGATTTTTCTAATCTATGAGCATTGAATATTTTTCCATTTGTTTGTGTCATCTTTGATTTTTTTCAGCACTGTTTGGTAGTTCTCACTGTAGAGACCATTCACTTCTTTGGTAAGATGTATTCATATAGCATATTAAATTTTTCTTCTTTTTTGTCTTCTCATAATGGGTAATTTATGTATTTGTTCTTATGTCCTCTCTAGTTTAGACTTTGGATTTTTGTTGTATATGGACATTGTATGAAATTTTACTTTATTTTTTTCTGCTGCTCATTTGTTTGCAAAAGTAGTTTTTATAAAAATTTAGAAAAGAGATATTATATGACTTTTTCAATTTCATAACTCTGGAGTTTTCTCTTCTGTAGTTTTAAATATATGTGGCTTAGATTTTCAGAATTTTGGGCTCTGTTCCCTTCCCCTTTTTATCTGTATCATATTTTGTCTTTATCGCTGTTGTCTCTCTCCTGTTTGCTTTGGAGTCTATTTTTAGCAGTGATTTCCTTACAATAAAACTTTGTCCTAGAAGTGACCCATAGCTGATTAGTTTTGAGATCTCATAAATGCTCTTGAAATGCTAGGGGTTTGTTAAGGTTCCTGTTGCTTGCTGAACAGAAAGACAACCACTGAGAAAAGTATTTTCAAGGAAGAAGGCTTTTATAGGGTGATATCAGCTAAGGACAGTGGGAGATTCTTTCCCAACTCTATCTCCCTATCCCACTAAAGTCTGGAATTTATATAGTGAGACAGGATTGTAGAAAACAGGAATTACAGAGGGGCCAGAAAGAGGAATTGGTAAAAAGGAATTGAGGAGAGGGTAGGAAAAGGAGTTGGTAAACAAGTGGGGTTTGGCATCTCATTGTTTAGATGTAGTAATCTGTTGAGTTTCAGTTTCTTGATACTATAGGCCTGATGGTTGGTTTCCAAAGAAAGAAAAACAGATAAAACGTGTAAGTTTTCAGCTTTAAGGCCAAAAGGCTAATTTCTATGCTTATTCCAAAACTGTAACCATTAGTTTTACAGGGAAATTGGTCTGATTTCAATGCCTCCTCCCCACTTTCTATTTATTAGTTCCTCAATGATGGGAAATTTAGTTATCAATCTTCCTAACTGCTGAGGAGGGATATTCTGGAATAATGATGAGGAATGAAAATGTAACACCTGTAATTGGGAATATTTTCTGCATAAACAACTAAACATAAACAATATATGTTTATAAATGATTAACAACATAGATAATCCAATTTTTAAAAATACTTTCCCTCACATCTATTACTTTCTTGAAAACCATGTCACAGGGGTACTTTCTCATGTCATGGCATAATTTTCTTTGTGGAGTGTACCTCTAGGCTAGTGATCTGAGCTCAGATAGAACCACATCTGAGCTTGGTTTAGCACCAAGACTCAATCCAACTGACTCTTACTTTCATTTTAGCTATTATAGATAACAATAACCAAAGGATTGAATATTTAGCTTTCTTATATTTATTTGGTATTTCCTTATGCATCCAATGAACCAACACCCCAGGAGATGAGCCCATCTCTAATTTCTATTGGTGATTTTTAATTTAGTAACTTCATTACTGTTATGGCTCCATACCATGGGTAAACATGTTGCCACCCAAGAATCAATGGTTAATCAATAGCAGTTATGCCATAGTTTTCTTCTGAAACAACTTCTTCTCCCCAGTTCCTCATTTATACCACAGACAAATGAAACTGGAACCAATATGCTGGCAAAATAAGTTTTAGTCTTGTATGAAGTGGTGACTCCAAAAACCCAGAATTTATTTATAAAAAACTGTGAATTTATTCTTGCATGTTTAAACATCAGTTACCTACAAAGTACTATCTATTTGATGCAATACACCTGTTGAGATGCATTTTTCCACTGCTCAAAACAGTTTTTGAACTTATCAATTTTGATAACTTTTACCTTCTGCCATTTTTTGTTTCATCTCTTCCACATCAGAAAAATGATTCCCTTTGAAGATTTTTCACATCTGAGGAAACAAATAAACAAACGAAAGTGGCTCGGGGAGAGATTGGGTGAATAGGAAAGGTGGGGTACAAAGATCATGCTGTTTTTGGTCAAAAACTACTGAACACTCAGCTCAGTATGGGCAGATGCACTAGTAAATCAGCCATCATGAAACGGGCAAACACCTTGAAAGATCCTAAAAAAAAAAGAAAAAAAATTAGCCCGACTTGGTGGCTTGGCCTGCAACCCCGCGCCTTTTGGGGGTTGAGGTGAGTGGACTGCCTGAGCCTGTGGGTTCGAGACCCGCCTGGCAACTTGGAGAGACCTCATCTCTACAATAAATAAAAAATTAGCCGGACGTGGTAGTGCGCACCTGTAGTTCCAGCTACTTGGAAGGCTGAGGCGGAAAGACCGCCAGAGCCCAGCAGGTTGAGGCTGCGGTGGCCGGGAGCGGCCACTGCACTCTAGTCTGGGTGACAGAGTGAGACTCCAACTCAAAAAAATAAAAAAATAAAAAATTAATTGAAGCCAAATGCAGCCTTTCAGAACAATGCTAGCTGATATCATGATGACAGTGGGTTCCTGGAGCACTCAGCTAGTGGAGGAAGCCTATATTATTAGGCGCCAACCCTCCAAAAAACTAATTCCGGTTTTTTGGGGGTTCCCCCTTGTATTTGATATGATGACTTACATAAAGTGTACAAGAATTATTGTCCATATAAGCTCTTTTAAATTAGTTTTGCTAGAAGTTTTCAATAGGGAATTTTAATTTAACTTTTTAAAAGTCTCAGATTCAGAGCAAAGCTCAGGATTCGCTAGTACACTGTGCTATGATAACTGTATGAAGTTCTCTCTTCTCAAAGTCTCAAAATATTTTGAGATTCCTGAACCTGTTATAAGGTTACATTCTTTGCTTACCACGGGTCAAAAACAACACAAAGGAAGTGCACAGACAAGGTATGAGGTTATTCTTTCATCAAGAAACTTTCATCAACTCTATAAAGTCAGTCTCAACTTCTCAAAGCAGTCTGCTCATATATGAAAATATGCTATTCCAGTCAAAGTTTTTGGTTAAAATAATCATTAACTCTAATTGTGCCCTGTTATTTAAAAAATTAACAGATTCTTGTTGAATTTATGCAAATAACCTTATTGCTATAAATAAAGAGTACTCATAAATAGTTTCCAAATTCTGGAAAAATTCGGTAAGACATATGCCTCAAATTGTGTTTACAACAGTAAACAAAATTTGAATTTATGTGGTTAACTCCTACTCAGCTCACTACTGGAACATCCAGCAATAACTACCCCAAAAGTTAAACAGTTCTTGGACTGACACTGACCACAAACTACTTTTTGAGAACAATCAAAGCAAAACAACAACTGTGGATGCTTACACTGCCATGACTGATGATACAGTTGACAAGGAAATTTGGTTATTTTTTGGCATACAACAATTTAACATGATCATAATTACAACTAATAAAATCTACTAAGACATGTCAGACTTTTAGGAATCTCATACAGTTTTAGAACATATGTTGATAGAACATTTATATAAATGCAGCCCAAAGAAAATTAAACACTAATTTATATTTAACAATGCTTCCTGTATAATTTTAACATACCAAATAAGCTTATTATATCTCTTTTGGACTTCAGGGGATCTAATATCTAAAAAAAAAGCTTAATTTGTGATCACAAAGACTGAATTTAGAAATTGAAATTTGACTTTTGGAAAGCCTGTTGAATATCAAGGTAAAATATTTGATATCACAAATAAGGTTGCAGGTCACTATACAATAATAATTAATTTAGCCAAAATGATAATTGAGATATTTAAAAATAGCAAAAACCTTTACTCTCTGATAGAAAGGAGACTCAGTTTTCCAAACAATAAGACATTACAAAAGCAGCATGAGATCAACTAAATTTGTCCCTCTCTCTTCCCCCTTTTTACCCTTTAGCTTAATCAATAGATAAACAAAAATATTTTATTATCTCATTAATATTACACAAAAATTTTGTACATAAGAGAAAACCAAACTTTATCTTTATGTAGTATATTATTAATGTCAAGCCCAGTTTTAAAAAAAACCCTATACACGAATCTAATTTTAACCAGTTCCATCACAGAGTGAGGTTTCCACAAATCTTTTACAACCCTCCACAATTTTTTCATTAAAGAATAGATTAGGAGACGGAGCTTAAGGTGGTGGCTAAAACAGGTCGTGCTGTATAATAATCTGCGTGGAGGCAAGTGCCAGTAAAGACTCTCTGCGTGAGTATGCGGGTGCTGGTGGGAATATGAAACTCCATTTGAGGGGACATGGGTGCATGCACCCAGGTCCCTCCTCTGAGTGTGACTGCAAGCCCCCACCACCCTGAAATTAGACAGCAGCTCACAAGATCACACACAGTGTGCATGTGCTAGAAAAGCATTATTAAATATCTGTGATAAACTTAAGAAATTAGATCATGAAACTATTTGAATATGTAACATTGTAAGGAATTTTTTAAAAAAATACCATTACTTGTAAGGGCCGAGGGAAGCTTTTCCTTTGCCACCTGAGGTTTCACTGGAAAAAAACCTGACAATATGCAGATTAATAAAGAAAAGGGCATACAAATTTATTTAATGTGCATAAGCACAGGGGATTAGTAGTAGAAAAATTATCTAATAACCCAGTGATGTCCTGATGTTTAGATAGTATTCTTCACAGGGCAGTGGGAGTTGGGGAAAATAGGTAATGTTAAGGGAAAGAAAAAAGGCAACTGTGTTCTTTTTGGTAGGTCTCGTGTTAAGGCAGATTAGGGAACTTCAGAATAGCCTCATCCTGTGCTTTGGGAGAAATAGAGAATGGAGCAGTGATGTGGGAGTGACCTCAAGGCTGTTTTTTTAGTTCAGCATTTCAAAGCCCCATATTTTGGGGTATTGTTTTCTGAGTTCCAGCACACTGAATAGATCTAGAAAACATTAATTCATTAAATACATTTTATTTAGAGAGAATGTTAAAAATGTCTTGTATAGACTTTCTGATAAATACTTCAATGTATTAGCCATTGTATAAACAATTGGATGAGAGAGCAGTAACCTACAAGTTGAAATGCTATTCACCAAATACATTCTTTTCCCAGATAGCATTTATCCTGAAAATTTGACTCCATGTTTTTGCTATTGTGAATAGTGCAGCTATAAACATATGTGTGCAGGTGTTTTTTTTTTTGTAGAATGAGTTATTTTCCTGAGTATATTCCCAGGAGAGGTATAACTAATTTTTAGAAAAGATAAATAAGATTAATGGACCTCTAGCTAGACTGACTAAAAAAAAAAGAGAGAGAGAGAAAGCTCATATAAACACAACTAGAAACTCAAAAGGCAAAGTCACAACTGATCCTGAATAAATTAAAAAGATTATCAGATAATATTCCCAGGAACAGAGCACCTTCTGACATCAAACAACCTCCCAAGGTTGAAAGAAGAAGTTGAACTCTAAACAGACCAATAACAATCCAGGAAATTTACTCAGTCATAAGAAATCTACCTACCAGAAAAAGTCCCAGACACGATGGCTTCCCAGCTGAATTCTACAAGACATACAAGGAAAAGTTGATATCAATCTTATTGAAATTTTTCCAGGCAGTTGAAAAAGTTCCAATTCATTTTATGAAGTCAATGTCATACTGATACCCAAATCTGGCAAAGACTCGACAAGGAAAGATAATTTTAGACCAATCTCTTTGACAAACACAGATATAAGAATTCTAAACAAGATTCTAGCAAATCAGATCCAACAACACATCTCAAGGATCATTCATGACCAAGTCAGCTTCATTCCTAGGATGCAGGGCTGGTTCAACATTAGTAATAATAATAAACTATAATAAACGTAATTCAGCACATTCGCAGATGTAAAACCCTCTTGTTAATCATTTTATAACCTGTGCATGTTAGGAATTTGCCTCAAAGTTAAATATATGTGTGTATTTTCCCCCATAATTGAGAAGATTAAGCTGTTTTAATTAAACTAGTTCCGTCCTGTGGTAGTGCATGGGTGGTTGTATGCCTTTTATCCCATTTTCTCTTTCCCTTTTTACCAGTACCCAGCATTTATTGTTGTTCTCATCTTTGTTCTCAAGTGCCCAATATCTAGAGCCTGCTTATGAGATCATGTGATATTCAGTTTTTTGTTTCTGTGACACTTCACCTAGAATAATGGTCTCTAGCTGCATCCTTGTTGCTGCAAAAGATATAATTTAATTTTGTTTTTCTTTATATTGTGTATATTGCCACATTTTATTTTCTCCTTTCTTTCTTTCTTTTTCTTTCTTTCTTTCTTTTTCTTTCTTTCTTTTTCTTTCTTTCTTTCTTTCTTTCCTTCCTTCCTTCCTTCCTTCCTTCTTTCTCTCTTTCTCTCTTTCTCTCTCTCTCTCTCTCTCTCTCTCTCTCTCTCTCTCTCTCTTTCTTTCTTTCTTTCTTTCTTTCTTTCTTTCTTTCTTCTTTTTTTTTTGTCAGGATCTCAATCTGTTGTCCAGGCTGGAGTGCTGTGACAGTATCATGGCTCACCACAGCCTCAACTTCCCACACTTGGGTAATTCTTCTGCCTAAGTAGCTGTGACTACAGACACACACATCACCATGCCTCACTCACTTAAAAAAAAAGTTTTTAGAGATGAGATATCTTTATGTTGCCAAGGCTGGTCTGAAATTCCTGAGGTCAAGAAATCCTCTCACCTCAGCCTCCCAAAATGCTGTTTTAACAAGTGTGAGCCAATGAACCTAACCTGTACCATATTTTATTTATCCAGTCCACTTTTGATGGGCATCTGGGTTGGTACCATGTTTTTGCTATTGTGAATAGTGCTGCAGTAAACATACATGTGCAGGTGTCTTTTTGGTAGAACAATTTATGTTATTCTGGGTATATTCCCAGTAGTGAGATTGCTGAGTTTTATGGTATCGGTTTTAAGTTATTTGAGAAAATGCCACACTGCTTTCACAAAGGTTGAAATAGCTTACATTCCCACCAACAGTGTAGAAGGATTACTTTTTTCTCCTTAGCCTTCTCAACACATGTCTTAATTTGTTTTGAGTCGCAGTCTCACTCTATCACCCAGGCTAGCATGCAGTGGCATGATCACAACAGTATGGCTTACTGCAGCCTTGACCTCCTGGGCTCAGGCAATCCTTTTACCTCAGCATCCCAAGTAGCTGGGATTATAGTTATATGCCACCATGCCTGGTTAATTTTGTTTTGAGATGAGATTTTTCTGTCAACAAGGCTGGTCTTCAGCTCCTGTGCTCAAGCATTCCACTCACCTCAGTCTCACAGTGCTGGGATTACAGGTGTGAGCCGTTTTACCTGACCACTTGTTTTTTGACTTTTTAATGATAACCATTCTGACAAGTGTGAGGTAATATTATTGTACTTTTGAATTGCATTTCTCTGATGATTAGTGAAGCTGAACAATTTTTTTCATATATTTGCTGCCTACTTGAATGTTTTCCTTTGAAAAGTTTCTATTCATATCTTTTGCCCACTTTAAAAAAAAAACAAAACCTCATTTTAAAGATGTGGGGTACAATTCAGGGTTAGGAATACAAATGTTTATTATGCAAGTACCCTTGTTGTTGAGGTGGGCTTCCCCCTCAGCAGATTCCCATTAGTGCCAATCCTGCCCTCCCCCAGCAATTTCCCACGACTGTCAATCTTTTTCTTATAGTAGTATGATAATTGTTCAAGGTCTGCATATGAGTGAGAACATGTGACATTCAGTTCTTTGTTTCTATAATAGATCACTGAATATAATAGACTCTATAAGTCCATCCAAGTTTTTGCCCACTTGTTAAGGGGTTATTAGTTCTTATCCTGTCTATTAGGAGTTCCATTATAGATTTTGGATGTTAGGCCTTTGTCAGATCCATAATTTTTTTTTTTACCATTTGTTGGTTGTCTCTTTATTCTCTTGATGTTTTCTTTTACTGTGAAAAAACTTTTTAGCTTGGTAAAATCCCGTCTGTCAATTTTGGATTTTGCTGCATTTGCTTTTGAGGACTTGGTCATGAATTCATTGCCTACTGCAATGTTCCTGATGTTTCTTCTAAGATTCTTATAGCTTGAGGTTTCACATTTAAGTCCTTGATCTATTTTGAGTTAATTTTTGTATTTTGTTCTTTCTTATGATTTTGTAATATTTCATCATGTATATGCACTACATTTTTTATTCAGTCTAGTTCTGATAGGTAGCACAGCTGGCTCCATGTTTTGCTTGTGTAAATAGTGCTACAATAAACATGCATGTGCAGGTATCTTTTTTGTAGAGTGATTTAAGTTCCTCCAATTATATTCCAAGAATGGAGATTGCTTGATTATATGGAAGGTCAATTTCTAGTTCTTTTAGGAACTGCCACACTCTTTTCCATAGAAGTTGAACTAGTTTGCTGGGTCATATGGAAGGTCAATTTCTAGTTCGTTTAGGAACTGCCACACTCTTTTCCATGGAGGTTGAACTAGTTTGCATTTCCACCAAAAGCGTAGAAGCGATCCTTTTTCCCTGCATCCTCACCAGCATCTGTTATTGTTTATTTTATCAATGATGACCATTCTTACTGGAGTTAGGTGGTATCTCAATGTGATCTTAATGTGCATTTCTCTGATGAATAGTTTGGCTGAGCATTTTTTCATGTCCATTGACTGCTCATATGTCTTCCTTTGAAAAGTGTCTATTTGTGTTTTTTGCCCACTGTTTATTGGGACTGTTGGTTTTCATCCTTTTAGTATGCTTGAGTTCCTTGTAGATTCTGGATGTTAGGCCCTTGTCAGATATACAATAGGAAAATTTTTTTTCCCACTCTGGGCTGTCTCCTTGTTCTCTAGATGGTTTATTTGCTTTGCAGAAGCTTTTCAGTTTGATGAGGTATCACTTGTCTATCTTTTCGCTTTTGACATGGGCTTTTGGGGTTTTGATCAGAAATTGGTTGCCTATTCTGATTTCTGTAAGGATGTCACCTACATTTTCTAAGATTCTTAATGAGTGAGGTTTTATGTTGAGTTCTTTGATTCATTGGAGTTGATTTCTGTGCATGGTGATAGGTAGGGATCTAGTTTCATTCTACCACATGTAGTCAGTCAGTTTTTCCAGCACCATTTAGTGAATAGGTTTGCCTCTCCCCCAGTGGATGTTGTTGGAGGCTTTGTTGAAGATGAGTTGGCTGAGAAATTTAGATTTTGCTTCTGGAATTTCTATCCTGTTCCATTGGCTGATATGCCTGTTCTTTTACCAATGCCAGGCTGTTTTGATTATTGTAGCCTTATAACAAAGATTAAAGCCTAGAAGTGTAACCCCTTTGGGTCCCCCCCCCCCCCCCACTGTGGGAGCTTTTCTGTCTTCTCAATAAATCCTGCCTTCTCACTAAAGCGTGATACTTCCCACTTTGTTTCTTTTGCTATGGATTGTTTTGGCTATTTGTGATCATTTATATTTACATATGAATTTCTATATTGTCATTTGTCATTTCCAGGTCTGAGAATAATACTATTGGTAATTTAATGGATATAACATTTGATCTGTAGATCGCCTTGGGTAAGATGGACATCTTAACAATGTCGATTCTTCCTATCTATGAACATGGAATATTTTCCATTTGTTTGTGTCATCATTACCTTCTTTGAGCCATGTTTTTTAATTTTCATTGTAAAGGTCTTTCACTTCTCTGGTTAGGAAGATGCTGAGGTATTTCACTTTTTGGTGGCTATTATGAATGGGATTTTGATTTTTATTTGGTTCTCTACCTGTTTGCCGTTGGTATATAAGAATGTGACTGTCTTTTGCCTGTTTATTTTATACCCTGAGACTTTGCCAAAGTCCTTTATTAGTGCAAGGGGGTTTTTGACAGATTCTTTTGTATTTTTTGAAGTATAGGATCATATCATCAGCAAAGAGAGATAATTTAACTTCTTATTTTCCTATTTGGATGTCCCTGATTTCCTTCTCTTGTGTGATTGCTCTAGCTAGCACTTCCAACACTATGTTGAACAGGTGGAGTGAGAGTGGGCAATCTTGTCTTGTTCCAGTTTTCAAGGAAAATGTTTCCAATTTCTGTCTGTTTAACAATATGTTGGCTGTGGGTTTATCAAAGATGGCTCTTTGTATTTTGAGGTATGTTTCCTGTATGCCTAGATATTCTAGGATTTTTATCAAAAAGGGATGCAGGAATTCATCAAAAGCTTTTCCTGCATCATACAGTATATTCATGTGGCTCTTGATTTTACATCTGTTGATATATTTAATAACAATTATATGGTCTTGTGAATGTTGAGCCAGCACTGCATCCCAGGGATAAAGTCTACTTCTGGATGATTTTTGAGATGTTTTGTTGGATCCAATGTGTTAGAATCTTGTTGAACATTTTTGCATCTATATTCATTAGGGATGTTGGTCTGTTTTCTCTTTCTTTGTTGGATCTTTAACCCGTTTGGATATCAGTGTGATGTTAGTTAGCTTCATAAAATTATTTGAGGAAAGTTCCATCTTTCTCAATTGCCTGGAATACTTTCAATAGGATTGCTGTTAGCTATTCCTTGTATGTTCTGCAGAATTCCTTTGGAAATCCATCATGCTCAGGACTTTTTTTTTTTTTTTTTTGTAGTTAGTTTTCTAATGACAGTCAATTTCCTGGGTTGTTATTGGTCTATTTGGTATTTCAATTTCTTCTTGTTTCAACCTTGAGAAGTTGTGTGATGTCAGGAAGCCCTCCATTTCATTTAGATTATCGAGTTTGTTCCCATACAAGTGTGCATAGTAATCTCTGTAATTGTATTTCTTGGCAGTCAGCTGTGACTTGATCTTTTGCATTTCTAATTGTGTTTATTTGGACTTTTTCTCTCTTTTTCTTGGTCATTCTGGCTGGAGGTTCATCAATCTTTTTTATCCTTTCAAAGAACTTGCTTTCTTTGTTGTTAATTTTTTTCTGTTACTTTTGTCTTCTATGTCTCATATTACGGCTTTTACTTTGGTGATCTGAATTCCTCTACTGAAGATTGGGTTTTTATGGTCTTGCTTTTTCAATATTCTTGGTGATTTGTTAAATTGTTAACTTTTTTTTCTATTTTCTTGATGTGTGTTCATAGAGATATACATTCTCCTCTTAGTACTGTTTTCATGGCATTCCAGAAATTTTGGTAAAATGTTTCTTCATCTTTGATTCCAGGAATCTTTTAATTTCTGTTTTGATTTCTGTGTTGAACCAGGTGTTGTTCAGCATCATGTTCTTTAGTGTCCATGTCTTTGTGGGTCTTGGGGGAATTTTGTTGGTGGTGATAATTATTTTTATTCCACTGTGGTCTGAGAAGGTGCATGGCAGTATTTCAATCTTGTGGAATTCATTTATGCTTGATTTGTGGCTGAGAAGGTAGTCAACCTTGGGGTATGTTCCATGTGGTGATTAGTAGAATGTACATTCTGTGGGTGTTGGGTAGAGTGTTCTGTATGTATCAACTAAGTTCATTTGGTCAAATTTCAAATTGAGGTTCTGGATCTCTTTGTTGATTTTTTTCCTTGATGATCTATGTAGGAATGTTAGTGGAGTAGTTAAATTTCCAGCTATGACAGTGTTATAGTCAATGTCTTTGTGTAGTTTACTTAGTAGCTGCTTTATAAAAGCTGTGTTGGGTGCATTTATTTTTAGAATGGATATTTCTTGTTGATGGATTGAACTTTTTATCATTTTGTAGTGTCCTTCTATATTTTTAACATTTTTTTGATAGCTTGAAGGTTGTTTTGTCTGATATTAAGATCATGACTCTTGCCTTCTTTTGTGATCTGTTTGCCTAAAAAATTGTTTTCCATCCTCTAACTTTGAGTCTGAGGGTGTCCTTTGTGGTGAGATATGTTTTCTGAAGACAGCAAATTACTAGGTTGTGATTTTTTTTAAACCAATGATCAATTCAGTGGTACATTTAGCCCATTCTCATTCAGGCTGTTTATTGAAATGTGAGAGCTTGTTACTGCCATAATGTTCTTATAAGACTGTTTTGTTTTTGTTTAGCTTTTGTGTTCATATGTGTGTGTGCTTTCATTTTTGTGAATATGCTGTGTGTTGTGCTGCTTCCATGTTTGTTTGTGATCTTGTGAAATATATGGCCTTTTTTTGTTTCTTTTTTGTGTGTGTGCACAGCACCTTTTTAAGGATCTCCTGCAGAGCTGGTCTTGGAGAAGCATATTCTCTCAGGGATTGGATGTCTGGGTAGGATTTTAATTATCCATCGCTGATGAAGCTTAGCTTGGTCTTGTAGGAATTTCTTTGTTGAAATCATTTATTGTTGAGAACATTAAAGATTGAGGTCCAATTCCTTGTGGCTTGTAGTGTTTCTGCAGATAAGTCTGCAGACTACCAGTAGGTAGTCTGACTTTTTTCCCTTGCTGTCTTTAGGATATTTTTCTTTTATACCTACATTGTTTAGATAAATTGCTATGACTCTAGGGGTTAGTATTCTCATAAGATATCTTGCAGAGGTTCTCAGAAACTCTTGTGGCTTGTATAGTCATCTCTTTGACCAGATGAGAGAAGCTTTTAAAAAATTACCTCATAGAATATTTGTTACAGGGTGTTTTCTGTTTCTCATTCTATTTCAGGTGTTCCAATCAGATGTAAGTTGGTTTCCTGTTAAAATTGTACATCTCTTGGAGTGTTTCTTCTTTCTTCTTAAATCTTTTTTTCTGTATTTTTAATAGATTGGATTAATTCCATATTTTGGTTTTCCTGCTCTGAGATTCTTTCTTCTACTTGATCAATTCTGCTTCCCATGCTTGTCAGTTTGTTATTTACTTATTGGATGATGTACTTTATTTCTGTTGTTTCTAAGTACACTCTCTTGAGTTTGACCAGCTCTATTGTAATCTTATTCAGTTTTAGCTCTTGTATTTCTTGATTTTTATTCATTCTCTGATCTCCATAAGTACACTCTGGTTACTATTGTTTTCAGAGATACCCATTGTTTGTGTCCCAATAGCTGTTCTTTCTAGCACTGCTCTTTGCTGATAGTTACCAGAAGTTCTTCATTGGTTTTTCTTCATTTGTAGTAGTTATCTTATCTTTCTCTTTAATTCCATTGTTCAGTGGAAAATGGAGAAGCAGTCACTTCTGATATTTGATCTACCTTTTGCCCTTCTTTGAGTTGGGGCTCCTGGTCTATTCATTTATGAAGTTGGGTGGAGGGTGTGCATTGTGCTTTCTCTTTACAATTTTGAGCATTTACTAGGGGATGGGAGGGTGCAAGAATTCAAAACCAATGGCAGGTCATAATGTTTCTATTGAGTGAATGATCTAGCTGGGACTCACTCTCCATCTCTGCACAATATTACCTTATAGTGGGTATGCTTGCACAGACCCTGATTCCAAAGCAGAGCATAAGAGGGAAAAGAGAGGGAAGGAGAAGCAGAGAAAAGGGAAAGGAGGAGAAAGAGAAGGCAGAAAGAAAAATAGGGAAAAAAAAGAGAAAAACACACATATACACAAAACAAAAAAACAGAGAAAGAAAAAAGAAAGAAATAGAAGGAGGAAAGAAAAGAGAAAATCAACCAACAAACAAAGCAACCAAATGAGATAATCAAACAAGCCAATACTGCCACCAGCCTCATTCTCAGTCAGTTCCACTGTCTGCATTTATTGCTCAGCAGCTGGCTCAGGGTGGAGGGTGAATTATCTGGTGTCCCACATCTGCCATTACCTGACAGGGTTTGTGCAGTGGGGGCAATGTTCTCTGATGTCTCAAAGAGTAGCCCCAATGCAACACAGAGATCAGCATCATGGCCTCAAGATGCAATTTTGCTGTTCCACAGAGGTTGCCCTGGAGTACTCCTCTGCCCAGGCATTAGGTAGCCTGCTCAGTTTCTCTTCCTGAGGCTGTTCTTTCCACTATTGGGGTCAATTGCTTCCTTCCCAGCGGTTTTCAGTCTCTGGATCTCGGAACCTGGTAACAAGACTCTGGAGCCTCATGCAGGCTCAGGGTGGGCTCTTTCCACTGCTTCCTTGGAAGTCTGCATCAAGATCCCTCCCTGAGTTCCCTCTAGTCTTCACTGCCAGATCTTTCTGGGGAAAAACTCCCAAATTATCTGTCACCTGGTCTCCTGCTCTGATTGCATGCATTTGTGTTTGGTCCAGTGTGGGGAGGGACATCTGTCTTTTCAGTATTGCGTACTTGGAGTATTCTCTCTGGGAAAATGATGGTCAATTTCAGAGAGTTGTGGAGATCATCCCTCAGTCTTAGGATGCAGCCTGCTCAGATTTGGATGAGATAAAGCAGGTCTTTGCCCAGTCCCAGGACAGAGAAAATGGCAGCAGTCCATGTTTTTTCCTCCAGTGGGGATCATATTTCTTCCCTGAGCTTTCTCCAAGGTCCTTGCTGCCAGTGCCTGGTCTGCTTCAGGTTGTGGTGTGGGCCAGGTGCCAGATGTTGAGAGGCAGCTGATCTCTTCTGCCTTTTCCTGAGAGATACCCTGGGGATAATGAATCCTTCCGCATGCAGCAGGCACCAAATTCAGAGCAACAAAAAAATTGCAGTCATTTTGCAGGGTTCCCCAGGTGTTTTATCTTGTGTCACCTCTCAGTTGGACATTTGCTTACCCACTTGCACACACAAATGGATGCAGATTAGTTTTTTGCACACTCACCCATGCAGAGATTCTCACATTCTTACTGGATCCAATGCCATCCTATCCCTTTTCTAGTAGTTTAATTTTTAAAGGCCAAACTTTCCAAAATTCCAAAGAACATTGGGGCCAAACAACACCACAGAAGAATATTTATTCTAATGAGATCCAACCTTGCTTAGGAGAGCGGCATAAAAACCTAAATACTGAAAACTACATTGCACTTTCTCATTCAACAATAAAATGATTCCAACCTCTCCAGACACCAATAAACACTGAAACTTAGCAGCATTAAAAAGAGATTTTTTCTTTTGTTACATTGAGTCGTAACTACATTCAGAGCAATTTTGAAGAATGCATCCAAGTGGGCTGCATTCGGAGACTTAGTTCTGATTTCCCATTACTATATGTACACATACATATAAATAAAAAATTATGCAAAATGCACTCTAACTACAACATTAACTAACAAGTCTTAAGAAAGTCCAAACTGAAGCAGTCAGGGTGCTGTCTTTATCCATTGGTTGGGCTTGCTCAATCTGCAAGCAAAAACTCCTTTGAATTCCCAAAATTGAGAGAATCAGATTCTGTTCTCTGTAACCTATGCAGCACACTTACCAGGCTGGTCACAGATGTTTAATTTCAAAGGATGTTCTTTCTAGGCAGTCAGGTAGGGAGACAACAATGGTAGGACCAGAGAGAAACAGACCAAAATTCATCTCTGGCCAAAAAGTTTCAGGTAGCTGCTGGTGAATCCCTGAAGCTCTCACACTCCATGAAAGCTAAGCCATAAGCAATGCTTTCCTAGTTAGGGAGCAAAATCTGTTACTGAAATGGTAGATATTCAGTTGATGTGCTATTTCTTGCTGCTCTAAAAAAAATCAATCACTGAAACAATAAATATTGCTAGGAAAGAAGACTTTTTATTGGGTGGTATCAGTCAATAAACAGAAATTAAAGATAAGTCAGGAAGAAGAGTTGGTAAACAGAAATTGAGGAAGTATAAGGAAGAGGAATTGGTAAGTAGATATTAGGGAAGGGTAAGCAAGATGGTAAATAGGATTTGGGGATGGGTAAGGAAGAGGAGTTGGTGGACAGGTAGGTGTGGCATCTCATTGTCTGAATGTAGGTTTTTAGTGAGTTTCAGTTTCTTAATATTATAGGTTGGTTTCCTGAGAGAGGACATCAAACAAGACAAAAATAAGTTCTGTCTGAATTTATAGCAAAATTTACACCATTTCAAAAATGATGCTGCTATTGTTGCTATCCTTCTAGAATCTTATTGTAAAGATATCTTTATTAATAACTCCCCATCTCTGTTTTTTTGATGTTTCTGTAGTTCGAATCAGCACTTACATCAAAGTAACTCTTTTGTATTTTCATTGTCTATACATTACTTAATATTAATTTGCTATGTGACACCTAAAAGCCAACTACTTTTTCTAAGAGCTAATATAATGAAGAAATTAGTTATGTTATCTATTCTTGTTCTCAGGTTGATAAAAATGGGGTAGATACACTAATAAATTTTTTTAATTAAATATATTTTTTATTATAAAATTGTGGGGTACAGTTAAGGGTTAGGTTTACAAATGTGCATTGTTCAGGCACACTTGTTGATAAGGGGTGTCTCCCCATCCCCAGACAGATATTGACTACCATTAGTCCCACCTCCCTTCCCCTCCCTACACCCTCCCATAGTTCCCACCACTGTCAGTCCTTTTTTTTTTTTTTTAAAGTAATATGATAGATGATCAAGGTCCACTATATGAGTGAGAACATATGATACTCAGATCTTTGCTTCTGTGAGAGATCACTCAGTCTTATAGACTCTAGCTCCATCCAGGTTGCTGTGAAATTCATGATTTTGTTCTTTTTTAGGGCTGTGTAGTATTCCATCATGTATATGTACCACATTTTTTTAATCCAATCCTCTTTTGATGGACTGTATGGATGGTTCCAGGTTCTTGCTATTGTGAACAATGCTGCGATAAACATTCATGTGCAGGTATCTTTTTGACAGAGTGATTTGAGTTCTTCAGGGTATATTCCCAGTAGGGGAATGGCAGGGTCATATGGGAGGTTGATATATAGAGCTTTTAGGAATATCCACAGTGCTTTCCACAGAAGTTGCACTATTTTACACTCCCACCAACAGTGTAGGAGTGTTCACTTTTCCCCACACCCTCTCCGGCAACTGTTATTTTTTGAGTTACTGATAATAGCCATTCTGACTGGAGTTAGGTGGTATCTCAATGTGGTTTTGATTTGCATCTCCTTGATAATTAGTGAGGCTGAACATTTCTTCATGTGTCTGTTGGCTGCTCAGATGTCTTCCTTTGAGAAGTGTCTGTTCATAACTTTTGCCCACTTTATAATGGGGTTGTTTATTTTTTTCCTCTCAGCACATTTGAGTTCCTTGTAGATCTATGATGTTAACATTTTGTCGGACCTGGAGTTGGCAAATAATTTTTCCCAGTCGGTGGGCTCTCTCCCTGCTCTCCTATGGTTTCTTTGACTTTGCAGAAGCTTGTCAGTTTAATGAGGTCCCACTTGTCTATCTTATCTCTTATGGACTGTGGGTTTTGGGTTTTGTTCAGGAATTGGATGCCAGTTCCAATTTCCATAAGGGTATGTCCTGCATTTTCTAAGGTTCTTATGGTTTGAGGTTTTACATTTAGGTCTCTGATCCATTTAGAGTTAATTTTTGTGTATGGGGACAGATAGGGGTCTTGTTTGCGTCTTCCGCATGTGATCAGCCAGTTTTCCCAGCATATTTACTGAATATGTTCTCCTCTCCCCAGTGGTAGGTGGTGGAGGCTTTGTCGAAGATGAGTTGTTTCAGAAATTGAGGTTTAGCTTCTGGAATCTCAATTCTATTCCATTGGTCTATATGCCTGTTGTTGTACCAATACCAAGCTGTTTTGATTATTGTAGCTTTATAGTAAAGTTTGAAATCTGGTAACGTGATACCTCCTGCTTTGTTTTTTTTTTTTTTTTGCTGAGGATTGTTCTGGCTATTCTTGGTGTTTGTGTTTCCATATGAATTCCTGTATTGTTTTTTCTAGGTCTGAGACGAATGTTACTGGTAATTTGATGGGTATTGCATTAAATCTGTAGATTGCCTTAGGTAGGATGGTCATCGTCACAATGTTGATTCTTCCAATCCATGAGCATGGGATATTTTTCTACTTGTTTGTGTCAT